>NW_016803318.1:185135-189527 GCF_001698545.2 Rhinopithecus bieti
AAAAAAAAAAAAAAAAAAAAGTGCAGCAATATACTTAGTTTCCTTTATCTAAGAAATGGTTCAGTTCCAATTCAAAACTGGTAAGGTCACAAATTGAATCAAGGAAATGCATACAAATGTCTGCACTACTTGATGCTAATTTTCACTTAAATGTTAGTCTGCACTTTAAAACATGAGAGGAAATAGGAATCATCAGAGCAGAGGCCCAATTTTAATCATAATGTCTGCAAATTGTAAAAGGTAACTGTCAATTAAGTGAGGAAAGTCCAGAAGAAACTGAACTGGAAGGTGTACAGTTCACAATATCAAGAAGATTTGGACTTTTAAGGGTTTCACTGAAGTTTGTGACCTTAATTAGCTTTTACATTGTTATTCCTACTTTTAGTGAACACCATGCAGAAGAAAAGCTGTTTTGAGTGTTAAATGAGACAATTTGTGTAAAATTGGCACATATTAAATACTCAGTAAAAGGAAGCTGACCTTGACCCTGGGTGGTGTTTGTGGGAGAAATGCCTTGAGCCTCATTGGTTGCCTCTTTCCTCTTGGCCTCAGATCAAGGAGTTGTTGAAGAAGCTGGAGCAGCTCTCAGAAGAGGTTCTAGCAATTCGGGGAGAAAATGCTCGCCTTGCCCTGCAGCTGCAGGTATCTTTTGGCTGTCAGGGGTGGTGCTGGAGAAGAATGTCGGCAGTGAAAGTGATGTATATGTGGGAGACATTCTAGGAATTACAGAGGCCTGGCTAGGCAGTGGTCCAGGATGGGCCAGTGATGGGCCAAGGAGCCCACCTGGTACTGCTGACCACTTCATTGTGTTGCTTCTCATGCTTGGGTGAGGGTGGACATGTGACTTCCTATTGATGTTCATTCCCAGGATTCTCAAAAGAACAATGAAGAGATCATCTCCACCTACAGGAATCATCTACTGAATGCTGCTCGGGTGAGCATGGTGGAGTTTTGAGGGACATATGGACATAAAGCTGAGCACAGGGTATTGCATTTAGGGTCCCTCTCTCTTCTCCAGGGTCCCTGTACATACTTGCCATTTCTCAGAAAGCCAGATCCAGTGCCAGGTCTCCGATCTCATTTGGTAGATCAAGAGAGGTTGTGCATGAATGTGAGAAGGAGAGGTGTTTCCCCCTCCATTTCAATTCCCTGGCCTAGAGTAAGGACTTTTCCTGTCCCCGATACCCTGTCTCAGTCTCCTCCGGGAGCCACTTAGTCCTAAACAGGGAAGAAGAGGTTGGTGTCTTGCTCCCTTGTTAAGAATAATAACTATAAAGAATGGAACACCTATTGTGTACCCGGTGCTTTGCTTCATATTCATGGTTGTAGTCCTCACAGCAATCCTGAAAAGTAGACATCATTATCTTCCTTTTCTGTTCTTCATCTCCTTTTCTTTCTTTCCTGCCATCTACAGGGCTACATGGAACATGAAGTGTACAATATCCTGCTGCGAATCCTTAGCATGCAAGAGGAGTGAGGCAGCCTCACTGTGTGCCCTCAGGGATACGAGATTCTCTGTTGTGAGTTGTGGGTTAAGGGTGACGAGGGAAGGAGCTTGGGAGAAAGGGCTTGGGAAAGGAGGTGTATGGAATGAAATTGGTCCCTTTTGCCCCTGTGGTAGCTGACACTGGGGAGCCCTTTGGGCCATAGAGCATTTGAGGTGACTGAGAAGACAGAACATGGAGAATCACTGGGTGGAGTCAGGAATCAGTGAGCAGGTGGACTAAGGGGGTTGACTTATGAGATGGAGACTGAAAAGAGGGGTTGGGTCTGGATTAGGGAGATGCCAGTAAAAGATGAGTGATGGTTGGATAGTGGTACAAAGTTGTTCCTTAGGGCAGGACTCTACAAAATCCAGAATCTCTTCACTTTGATACCATTCATTCAAAGAGCAGTCATCCCCCAAACCTCCCCCCACCCCAATGCAGATAGTCCCCTTCTCCAGTCCAGATAGATGAAGGTCCCTTTTAGCATATTGACATGAATGGGAGGAGACTGAAATCTGGAAGTGTGTGCGTTTCATCCTTTAATTTCTTCTTTCAGGGAATAAGAAACGCTGCTTGACAGAGGCTTCATCAGGCTGTGGTGGGTGGGGGTGTTGGCCACTAGGAAATGGTCTGGGCAGGGCTTCACCTGCCATTACAGACTTCAGATCTGAGAACCTGGACCCTGGAATCAGCATGGATGAGACCAGAGGAGGTGTGGATGGAAATAAGCTGTATGGAAAATAAAGCATGAGGAGGGAATGGGGCTGAGTGTAATTTTTTTTTTCTAAAGGGGAGTGGGGGAAAGGAATACCTTTTATCCCTTTATTCTTTTTTTTTTCCTGGAAAAAATATTAACAATGTCTTTATTCTTAAAAACATTTTTTTACAAGTAGATATATTTTTGAGGCAGAGTCTTGCTCTGTCGCCCAGGCTGGAGTGCAGTGGCACGATCTCGGCTCACTACAACCTCTGCCTCCTGGACTCAAGTGATTCTTGTGCTTCAGCCTCCCAAGTAGCTGGGATTACAGGTGTGTGCCACCATGCCCGGGATACAAGTAGATTTTGTTTTTTATTTTACAAATAGACTTTATTTTTTAGAGCAATTTTAGGTTCACAACAAAATTAAGCAGAAGGTACAGAGATGTTCATATATCCCCTGCCCCCCATACAGGCACTCCCTCCCCCATTATCAACATCCCTCACTAGAGTGGTGTATTTGTTATAACTGATGAACCTATATTGACACATTATTATCACTCAGAGTTCATAGTTTACATTAGGGTTCACTCTTGGTGTTATAGAGTCTATTGGTTTGGACACATTTATATTGAAATGTATCCATCATTATATTATCTTTTTTTGTTTTTGTTTTTGAGGCAGGGTCTCACTCTGTTGCCCAGGCTGGAGTGCAGTGGCATGATCATAGCTCACTGCAGCCTCAACTTCCTGGGCTCCAATAATCCTTCAACTTCAGCCTCCCAAGCAGCTGGGACTACAGGCGAGCACCACCACACCCGGCTGATTTTTTTGTACATTTAATAGAGGCCAAGTTTTGCCATGTTGCCCAGGCTGGTCTCAAACTCCTGGGTTCAAGCGATCCACCTGCCCCAGCTTCCCAAAGTGCTGGGGATTACAGGCATGAACCAGTGTGCCTGGTCATCTCTATATTATCACACAGAGTAGTTTCGCTGCCGTAAGAATCCTCTGTGCTCTGTCTGCTCATCTCCCCATCCCTGCTAACCCCTGGCAACCACTGATCTTTTTTCCATCTCCAGTTGTGATTAGTTGGAATTATACAGTATGTATCCTTTTCAGATTGGTTTCTTTGACTTAGTAATATACATTTAAATTTCCTCCATGTCTTTCTATGGCTTGATAACTCACTTATTTTCAGTACTGAATAATATTCCATTGTCTGAATGTGTCACAATTTATTTATCCATTCACCTACTGAAGGACATCTTGATTGTTTCCCAGCTTTGGCAATTTTTTTTTTTGGCAGAGTCTCACTCTATCACCCAGGCTGGAGTGCAGTGGCACGGTCTCAGCTCACTGCACCCTCCGCCTCCTGGGTTCAGGCGATTCTCATGCCTCAGCCTCTTGAGTAGCTGGGATTATAAGTGCATGCCACCACACCCAGCTAATTTTTTTGTATTTTTGGCAGAGACGGGGTTTCACCATGTTGGCCAAGCTGGTCTCGAACTCCTGATCTCAGGTGATCCACCCACCTCTGCCTCCCAAAATGCTAGGATTACAGGCTTGAGCCACCATGCCTGGCCTTGGCAATTATTTGTTTTTGAGTGAAATTCACAAATGGCCCTATAAGTCACAACTTTTAAACTTTTTGATCCCTAGTAAGAAATAAAAAAAAAATTTTGAGACAGAGTCTCAATCTGTCACCCAGGCTGGAGTGCAGTGGCATGATCTCAGTTCATGGCATCCTCTGCCTCCTGGGTTCAAGCTATTCTCATGCCTCAGCCTCCTGAGTAGCTGGAATTATAGGCGTGCACCACCATGCGTGACTAATTTTTGTACTTTTTGAAGACACAGAGTTTTGCCATGTTGGCCAGGCTAGTCTCAAACTCCTGGCCTCAAGTGATCCTCCTCCCTAAGTATTGGGATTACAGGTATGAGCCACTGCATCTGGCCCAGAAATACACTTTGTATCTTGTGTATACATACCTCAAATAATACTTTACTATTTCTCTTCTATTCTTTGCTAATATATTCCATCAAAATGCATCTACTAATGGGTGAAGACCCATGGTTTGAAAAATAGCCCTCAGTGAAAATGGGGTTTGACACTCTTCCTTTCCTCTTTCTCAAATCTGCCACAACTCTAATCTTTTTTCTTTGCCTTGGGACTGCTGAATCCATGATTTTTTTTTTTTTTTTTTTTTTTTTT
>NW_016803318.1:189814-261604 GCF_001698545.2 Rhinopithecus bieti
TTTTTTTTTTTTTTTTTTTTTTTTTAAAGGGGAGATTGAGAGACCTGGATTTTCTTCATGATATGCTATCTAAAATATTTTACCAAGTGTTAAACAATGTGTCTATATTTGACACACATGGTCTCACTGTTCTGTGTCCCAGGTGACAAAAGGGATGAAAAGTCTGATTCCTGGGTAGAGGATGAAGGGATACCCAAGTTTCATTTTTGCCTGTGATTCCATTCTCAGACTGAAAAAAATAAATATATCTCTCTTGGCCACTTCCCCTGGGTCTCCTCCCCTTCCTGCCCTTCCACCAGCCAGGCTGCTAGGTGAAAATGAGGCAGTGAATTCCTCTAAAATCTGGAATTGCAGTTTGGTGGCCCACACGCTGATCCCTCCCCATTCCTTCTCTCAGTCCACCCTCTGCTGGGTTACACTGGGTCAGACAGCAGCAGTTTTGGCAGTAAAGAGGCTGGGTTGAGAAAAAACAGTGGGGAGGGGCTGCCACGGAAGACAGGGGGCTCCATAAGGGCTGCAGAGGCGGCTCCAGAGTTTGGCCAAGGGTGAAAAAGAGCATCTGAGATATCCGGATCAGATCCTAAAGAAAGTGCAGAGGTTTTATGTGGATAAGCACGGGACTGCTTTAAGGCCAGGAAAATGGAAAAAGGAGGGATTGATGGAGAAAGGGAGAAGAGGTGCAGCTATCAAAAAAAGATCATCAAAAGGGTCTCAGTCATTTCTGTTAAGGGGAACAGAACCTCTCCTTGCTTTCCTGCTCTCAATTACCCACGCATATTAAAGGACTATTACATTTCTTGTTATATATGATGTGTGGGGTGGGGAGAATTGAGAAACTATAGAGAGAAAAAAAATAAATAAAATAAAAATAAAACAAACAAACAAAAAGAAAGAAACTATAGAGAGAAGGGTCCAGAAAGGGGGAGATCATTGGGCTAAACTCAAGAATGAGTCAGGAAGCAGCTTTGGTAATGGAAGCCAGGCCTTTGGCTTCCTCTGGGGCTCCTGGAAACTGATCCCAGGATGGGCTGAGCTATGGGAGTGGTGAGCGATGTTAATGTTAACACAGAAGTAGAAACTTCCTTAGCCCCTGGTTTTCCCAATCTCCTTCCCTAAAACTCCACAAACTGTTACCTCAACAGCCCTAGTCTTAAAATTTTTCTTGAGTTCATAATTTTTTCCCCAAAGTAGCTCTAATCCTAATGTTCTCTTTATTCCTCCTGGGCTCTCTAACAGGACTTAGTAGGGACTTATGATTCCTGCTTCATCTCCCCACCCTATTCCCCGGGCTTCAGATGTAGGAGTATGTGGGTGAAAGTAGGTGAAACCTGGTTGACCATGATTGGGTTCAGACTACGTTTTTGAATGCCTTCGATCTGGAACTTTGCTTCTGATTCACAATTTCCCTCCTTTGGTAATATTAACTTATTAAACAGATATTTAAGGAGTCTACTATTTGTCAGGCACTGGGAATACTGTAGAGGCAGCACAGAAAACTTTCTTATCCTTTTGGAGCCTGCATGCAGGATAAGATCCAGGTGCCCCAGTTCCATCATCCTGTAGGGATGCTAGAACTTATAACCTCAAATTAACTTTTTTCCAATTTATTTTTTCTCTTTCAATAACTTTGCTAACCTCAAATTAATTATTATTATTATTTTTTTTTAGATGAATTCTTGCTCTGTCACCCAGGCTGGAGTACAGTGGTGTGATCTCGGCTTACTGTGACCTCTGTCTCCCTGGTTCAAGTGATTCTCCCACCTTAGCCTCCCACGTAGCTGGGACTACAGGCATGCGCCACCACGCCTGGCTAAGTTTTGTATTTTTAGTAGAGATGGGGTTTCACCATGTTGGCCAGCCTGGTCTTGAACTCCTGACCTCAAGTGATCCGCCTGCCTTGGCTTCCCAAAGTGTTGGGATTACAGGCCTGAGCCACCATGCCTGGGCTTCAAATTAACTTTTTTGTTTGTTTGTTTGGTTGTTTTTTGACACAGAGTCTTGCTCTGTTGCCAGGCTGGAGTGCAATGACACGATCTCAGCTCACTGCAACCTCTGCCTCCTGGGTTCAAGTGATTCCCCTGCCTCAGCCTCCCAAGTAGCTGGGGTTAAAGGCACGTGCCACCACGCCCGGCTAACTGTATTTTAGTAGAGACAGGGTTTCACCATGTTGGCCAAAATGGTCTTGATCTCCCAGCCTCGTGATCCGCCCGCCTTGGCCTCCCAAAGTGCTGGGATTATAGGCGTGAGCCACCGCACCCGGCCCAAATTAACTTTTAAAGGAGATTCCTCCTTCATGAAATCACTAGAACTCAAGGTGAGGTTTTCTCTTAAATGTTTACAGCTTTATTTTATTAATTTATTTAGAGACGGAGTCTTGGTTTGTCACCTGGCTGGAGTGCAGTGGTGCAATCTCGGCTCACTGCAACCTCCGCCTCCTGGGTTCAAGCGATTCTCCTGCCTCAGCCTCCTGAGTAGCTGAAATTACAGGCATGTGCCACCACGCCCGGCTAATTTTTTTGTATTTTTAGTAGAGACAGGGTTTCTCCATGTTGGTCAGGCTAGTCTCGAACTCCCGACCTCAGGTGATCCGCCCACCTCAGCCTCCCAAAGTGCTGGGATTACAGGCGTGAGCCACCATGCCCAGCATTTACAGCTTTATTGACGTACAATTGATATATGCCTATATGTATCTCCATGTAAAATGCATATATTTGAAGTATACAATTTGATGTTTTCATATGTAATACACCCGTAAAACCATTACACAATCAAGATAATGAACATATCCATCACTTCCCAAATGTCCCCGCTTTGTCTCTTTTTAATTATCCTCCCTACCTTTCTCACCCTGCAACTACTGAAAATTCCCAGAAATACAAACTCTAGTAACTTTTGATCTAGAAAACTGAACAGAACAACAGCAAAAAAGATCTCAGGACCTGATGAAGACTCAGGTGTTGGAGGGGAGCAGCTGGAATTTAGAATTAGTTGAGTCTAAGTTTAGCCTGAAGTGCTCACCAATTTGGGTAGCAAAGCAGCACGGGAAGAACCTGAGTGTTAGGAGAGGGTGGCATCTTCCCTAGGGACAAAAACCACAAAGTCATTGGGCCTAGTTCCAGTTCAACAGGTGCCTGGGAATATTGGTAGGCTGGAACCTTCAATCTTTGGCCTGGGTAGGGTCTTAGGAGGAGGATTATACTGAAGACTTAAGCTAAATAAAAGGCTTCTTCCTATTTATCAAAGAACTTTTTTTGGTATGCTTATTATAGGTTTAACATGTCTTGTCCCTGCTGCTAGACTGTGAACTCCTGCAAGGCTTTTATGTCCTCAGCACCTAATGATCCCTGATAAGCACTCAAATATTTATTGAACAAATATGCAGCCAACTATAAAATGCTGTGAGTTTCTCAATATGTAGTAAGGGTACATTTCCCTTAAGTTGGTATTTTCTGGGCCAGGCATGGCGGCTCACGCCTGTAATCCCAGCACTTTGGGCGGCTGAGGCCAGGCGGATGGATCACGAGGTCAGGAGTTTGAGACCAGCCTGACCAATATGGTGAAACCCTGTCTCTACTAAAAATACAAAATTAGCCGGGCGTGGTGACGCAGGCCTGTAATCTCAGCTATTCGGGAGGCTGAGGCAGGAGAATTGCTTGAACCCGGGAGGCGGAGGTTATAGTGAGACAAGTTGCGCCACTGCACCCCAGCCTGGGTGACAGAGTAAGACTCCGTCTCAACATAAATAAATAAATAAATAAATAAATAAATAAATAAATAGGTATCTCCATGGAAACAAACAGATTTAATGTGGGGCCTGCATGTGAGTGATCAGCTTGGTTGGGATGGGGCCTCTGGAGGGTCCAAGGCTTTGGAGGAAGGAGAGTGAGTAGGTAGTTCAGAGAGGGACAGAAAGATCCCTTTTGTTGGCAAGAAAACCCCTCTGTTCATCTTCAGCTACGCCAAAGGTATGGGGGCTCTGGTGGAGGTATTGTGCACGGGTATCTGGAATAGTTACTGTTAGGTACACTCTGGATTCAGTAGCCCAGGCTTTGCCCTAGGGAGAGACAGTTGTCATTTCAAGGAAGACTGCTTTATACGGTCAGACACCTGGTTCACACGGCCTTAGCAGCCGCGTGCCACCACCCCAATCCCACACATAAGCGTGAGGGGTCATAGAGGTAGTGAGAATGATGGGATCCAAGAATCTCATCTCTCCAGATCCACTCACACCAGGAGTTAATCGCTCCAGCGCCGGGCTCTGAGTCCCTCCCTTTCTCGCCCGAGCTCCGCCTCCCTTCCCTCTCGGCCGTCCTGGCGGGCTTCCCGTGGAGGGGGCGGCCCCAGCCCGAGCGCTAGGCCGGGCGGAGCTCCGGCCCGGGCGGAGCCGCGGCCGCCGCGTCCGGCCGCTGGACCGAACTTCTGCCGTGCGGACAGCAGGAGCGGCGCCGAGCCCCATGCCCCCACCTCTCCAGCCCGCCCTCTGAGCCTCCCGAACCCTCTCTCCATTTCCCACAACTGTGCTGGTAAGTCCCGCTCCCCGCACCAAACTTTTTTTGCTGCTGAGTCCTACGATCGGACCACGAGCTGCATTGTAGTTGGTGTGGGGGGGAGGAGGAGAGGGTGAATTGAGCATAGCTCTCTTGAACTGAATGCCGACTCCACGGCTTCCCTAAGACGGATCAGCGCTCGCCCATTTCCCGAGTTGGAAGACCTCTCGATTTTAGTTGCTTAAACTTATGTAGAGATGGAGATGAGGGTTTGCGCTCCAACTTTGCTACCCCCTCCCCCATTTCTCTGAGCTCTAGCAGTTCCCGATACTTTCCCTCCATCTTTCAAGTATCTTTGGCTCCCTAAAAGCTTGTCCCCTCCCAACTCTGCCGTGGCAAAGCCCCCCTCCACCAGGCACTTCGGGCCCGCCTCCTCTTCGTTGCCCTAGGGGACCCCGCGATCTTGGGGGCCATAAACTCCCTCTGGGGCTACGCGTCCTGCCAACCGGCAGCAGACGTGTAGCTGCTGGGTCCGCTGTGGAGGGAGGGGCTCAGGCTGGGGCTAGTCTGAAGCCAGGCGGGCGGGGCCGGGAAGGGGAGGTATAGGGGGCCGGACGGGGCGGAGCAGGCGGTATTTGCGGCCGGCGCCAGGGTGGAGAGTTGTGCGCCGGTCCCTGGGCCTGAGCTCCGGCTCCGGCTAGGGCGCCTGCGATGTCTCAAGATGGCGGAGCTGGGCGAATTAAAGGTACCGGCCCCCTCCCCCATCCCCATCTGGACTGATTCCGGCGGTACGCCGTGTCCGGGAAGCGACCGAGACTGGGTGCCGGGGCTCGGGTGGGCGCCGACGACGTGGCAGGCACGGGCTGCTGAGGATGGGAAAGAAGTGGCTGAGAGCGAGGAAGGGGCTGCGGCGGGGCTCCGGGGGCGGGGCTGCGGGGCAGATGTAGGGGTGGGGCCGAGGGGAATTGCAGCTGTTGGGGTTGAGGCGCAGGGGCGGGGACGAAGGGTAGAAGTCGGATTTAGTAGTAGGGGCAGTTGTTGGGGTAGGGCCAGGGGAAAAGCTGCTATACAGGCACTGGGGGCTAGTCGATCGAGGCCAAGAGATGCGACAGTAGGGGGCAGATGCAGGGATGGGACCGCGGGGCAGATGTAGGGGAGGCTCCGGGGAAAAGGCAGCTGAAAGGGTAGGGTCTTTGGGGCTACTCTCGGCATCCGAGCTTTGGGAAATACCAGTAGGCGGCTGAGATGCAGGGGGCGGGGCTGTGCGGGCCGATACCTCGAGGGGTGGGGCAGAAGCATCCTGGAGGCTCAGAGGAAGGTCCTGCCTTAGTGAATCGCGGTGTTTGGGCAGAGGCAGAGGCATGTGAAACTATGGGATAGAAAGGAGGGAAGTTATAGGGAAAGCTAATGGAAAAAATAAGACAGGACAGAGGAGATAAAGATGGGGAGAAAGAGGAGCAAGTTTCTCATCACATTCCACAAAAGGGGTCCAAGACAAAGCCTCCTGTGCGAAGAACTGTGTAGGGCTAGCAAGCCCTGCCCATGACAGGATCTCCCAGAGATTCACAGAAGGGAGTCCTCCCTCTAAGGAGAGCGCTCCCCTCCTTCTGCCACACAGAGTTTGGAGGGTGACCACGTCTGAGGACATCTCATATAGAACCTTAAACCACCGAGTTCATCTCCATGCCTCCTGGTTTTCTTCTGCCCTTTGAAATGGAGCTATGGTCCTGGGCAGTCTGGAGGTCTAGCCACTGGGCCCAGCTACCTTCAGGGAATTTGCAATTCTGTGCCCTGACTCAGAGGCTTTTCCTTCATTCACCCAGGGTCTCTGTTTAGACCTCTGCCCTCTCCTCTTCCACCCGTGTAGAGGGGCTGTAGGTTGTACAGGAGTATTATTTTCTCTATGTAGGAGAGACGCCAGATAATGGTTCCTGGCAGATAGAGTAAACAGGCAGGATACTTGGACTCAGTGAATCACTGTTAATCTCCTCAACCTAAGTTTTGGTCCTGTTTCCCTTCCAGAAAAATAGGACTAAGTTGTGGGGAGGGGGCGGTTATATAAATGATTCCAAGAAAGGATCTAGGGGAGTAATGAGCATTGAACCCTGACCTGATAACCCCGGCCCACAGAAGCTTCAGAGGCTTGGGGGAAATAGTCGAGGAATTAAGGTGGTTTGGAGGGGTGGGCTGAAGGGCACAATCCTCCAGCCACCTGGCCCCTTTCTTCCCCGTGGGGCTGTCTGGCTTGAATCCTCTTGTCTCTCCCTCCTCCCTGTCTCCTATCCTCTTCCCAGGAGGCTGGGATGAGTTTGAGAATCTGAGAAAGGGCAAGAGAGGAGATAAGCAGCTTAAAGGAGAGTCCAGACTAGAGGCAGGGATGGAGGCGGAAGGCTGTATGAACTTGGAGGTGTGTCTGAGCGTGGCTTGCTGTCTGCCATTCCCTGCCCCACTCTGGCCACTTCCAGGCCTGGGGAGATAGACAGTGTTGCTCAAGCTTGGGGTGGGCGGGGGGTGGTGATGATGCTGACCTGATGGTTGCTAAAGTGGGACTGAGATGTCCCTTTGGATAGGTTGACTACCTGGCAGTAATCCACTAGCTGTGAAGCATCATCTTTCCCGTTAGTGCTGGAGGGAAAAAGGCACTGCCCACCTGGTAGCTCAGCCCATGTCTTGGCAGGGCAGGCCTGTGCAAGGGAGGATTCTCAAGCTTCTCTGTTCTTCTCCACAGCACATGGTGATGAGTTTCCGGGTGTC
Organism: Rhinopithecus bieti; assembly: GCF_001698545.2. NCBI lineage: Eukaryota > Metazoa > Chordata > Mammalia > Primates > Cercopithecidae > Rhinopithecus > Rhinopithecus bieti. Next base: position 197,056 of record NW_016803318.1, read on the forward strand.
TGAGCTTCAGGTGCTTCTTGGCTTTGCTGGCCGGAACAAGAGTGGGCGGAAGCACGAGCTCCTGGCCAAGGCCCTGCACCTCCTGAAGTCCAGCTGTGCCCCTAGCGTCCAGATGAAGATCAAAGAGCTGTACCGACGACGCTTTCCCCGGAAGACCCTGGGGCCCTCTGATCTCTCCCTTCTCTCTTTGCCCCCTGGCACCTCTCCTGTAGGCTCCCCTGGTCCTCTAGCTCCCATTCCCCCAACCCTCTTGGCCCCTGGCACCCTGCTGGGCCCCAAGCGTGAGGTGGACATGCACCCCCCTCTGCCCCAGCCTGTGCACCCTGATGTCACCATGAAACCATTGCCCTTCTATGAAGTCTACGGGGAGCTCATCCGGCCCACCACCCTTGGTATGGCTCTTTGTGGTCCCTTAGTCTTCTGGACTCCCTACCTGTTCCCTAAACATTTCTTAGGCTTTAGTCCTATGGGATCAGCGACCTGGGATGGGGGTGATTTCTGTGGCTGCCTGTGCATGGGCTTGGAATAACTGCCCCTTTCTGTCCTCAGCATCCACTTCTAGCCAGCGGTTTGAGGAAGCGCACTTTACCTTTGCCCTCACACCCCAGCAAGTGCAGCAGATTCTTACATCCAGGTACATCTCTTCCAGTCTTCCTCCTTCATCCCTGGGGGGTTACCCCTGGACTCTGCTTTCTGACTTTCTTCTCTTCTGCCCTGCGCTTTTCCCTATCCATCCTCCTGTACCTACTTGTCTCTCATTCTTTTGTGTGTCTCTTCTCTATCCTCCGGACATCTAACTTTCAGCCTCTCTGTGCGTTCACCCCTGCCCTCTGGGGGCTACATGCTGACATCTCTTCGTCTCCCTCCCTGTTACAGAGAGGTTCTGCCAGGAGCGAAATGTGATTATACCATACAGGTGCAGCTAAGGTGAGTTCATCCTCCTTATGCTGGGTACCCATTAGGGGTAGGAGTGAAGTAGGAGTATGACAGATACCCTTACAAGATGTCACTGCTCTGCCACTGCCTACTGCAGCCCTGGGACTCTTGTTGGATGCTGAGGGCTACAGACATCTATGACTGATTTTCTGGGGTTCCCTGTCTCTGCCAGATTCAGCTAAAGAAATTTCTTCCCAGTCTTTCTTCCTTTCTCATCTCTTACCAGGTTCTGTCTCTGTGAGACCAGCTGCCCCCAGGAAGATTATTTTCCCCCCAACCTCTTTGTCAAGGTCAATGGGAAACTGTGCCCCCTGCCGGTAAATGCTCTCCCCTTCTTCTGTCAGTAATCCCTTTCCGTTTCAGTTCATAAATATTAACTACAAACCTGTTCTGAAAGAGGTGTGCCTAGCACAGTGCGTGGCACATAGTAGGTGCTCAGTTTACTGACTGAATCAGTATCATCTCAAGAGTATTAAGATAGGGCTGAACAAAGGTTCTGTGAGAACTCGGAGGAGGACATTAGTTCAACCCGAGATTTAAGAAAGACTTCTTTTTTTTTTTTTTTTTTGAAACAGAGGGCTTGCTCTGTCACCCAGGCTGGAGTGCAGTGGCGCGATATTGGCTCACTGCAACTGCTGTCTCCTGAGTTCAAGCGATTCTCTTGCCTCAGCCTCCCAAGTAGCTGGGATTACAGGTGCCCGCCACCCTGCCCGGCTAATTTTTATATTTTTAGTAGAGACGGGGTTTTACCATGTTAGCCAGGCTGGTCTCGAACTCCTGACCTTAGGTGATCTGCCCACCTCAGCTTCCTAAAGTGCTGGGATTACAGGCGTGAGCCACTGCACCTGGCCAGAGAGACTTATAAGTCATGACCCCAGAGCTGAGAGTTGGAAAAGGTGAGGCATCCTTATTCCTCCTCCTCAGGGACTCAGTGAGTGGGTTCCTTTTTTCTCCCCAGGAGTGAACCCCACACACAGCCCGAGACAGTGCTCCAGTTTTGTGAGCCACTGAATGGGCCTCCATCCCCTTGGTCAGTGAGTGAGGGAGTTGGCCTTCCCTCCAGTGAGTGAATAACCCGAGACAAGATATCCTTTGTTGAAAGAGCAGAGCCCCTTCCCAGAGCCACTTCTCCACTGACCGGTCCCTCCCTTCTCCAGGGTTACCTTCCCCCAACCAAGAATGGGGCTGAGCCCAAGAGGCCCAGCCGCCCCATCAACATCACACCTCTGGCTCGACTCTCAGCCACTGTTCCCAACACCATTGTGGTCAATTGGTCATCTGAGTTCGGACGGGTGAGCACAGCTAAAGCAGGGTGCCTGGAAAAGCCTGCTGAGGGTGAAGGGGAACCATCCAGTGTCCTGGGTTGGGGAAGCATTTTTCTCTTTATGGGTCTGTCTCTGGTCCTCATGGAACAAAAGTGGGCAGTGGTGGTATGAGAAGCAGAGGCTAATTGTCTACCCCCTACCTCCAAGTAGAATTACTCCTTGTCTGTGTACCTGGTGAGGCAGTTGACTGCAGGAACCCTTCTACAAAAACTTAGAGCAAAGGGTATCCGGAACCCAGACCACTCGCGGGCACTGAGTGAGTAACGTCTTTCCTCTCTTCCTCACCTGATCTGGATCCAAGTCTTCCTGGCCCTCCAGTCTTCATAATTAAACCCATACCTCTTTTTTGACAACTTACTTCCCTTCTCACATGAACCGCATCCCTCCCCCTCTACCCCTGACCAGTCTTCCAGTCTTTATAGTTGAAGTTGGACCACTCCCAGGCAGTGAGTGACACCCTTGCATTTCCATTTATGTATCTGCTTTGCACCTCACAGTCCCTAACTCCAGCCGTGCTAGAATATGGGCTCTCTGGACTGGAAAGAATCTTAGGGATCCTCTAATCTAACCCTCACATGATGCTTCAACTCCTCCACATCATCTCTAACGTAGCCAGAGTGTCACCCGGCTATGTTTAAGCATCTTCAGGGATGGGAAAATCCCTACACCCAGCCTTTATCATCCATATCCCAGACCGCTCCATGTGACGTCCCACTGGCCCCCAAAGACACTCCACCCAGCACCCTCTCAGCCAGAGCCATCTGTTCCTGGCCTTACCAGCTCCTGGGCTTCCTTCAGCCTTGCTGACCCCATGGCTCTGGCCTCACTTTTGTTTCAGTCAAGGAGAAATTGACTGCTGATCCTGACAGTGAGGTGGCCACTACGAGTCTCCGGGTGTCACTCATGTGCCCGGTGGGTAAAAGGGGAGAAGGGAACAGGGTGGGAAGGGAGTTGGGTTTAGCTTGTGGACTTTGATGAGGGTTCCTAGGAATACTGGAGTGAAGTTTTCTGGGATGAAACCAGAGTGGAGCCTCTGACAAGAGAAATTACTTCTCCTCAGCTAGGGAAGATGCGCCTCACTGTCCCTTGTCGTGCCCTCACCTGCGCCCACCTGCAGAGCTTCGATGCTGCCCTTTATCTACAGATGAATGAGAAGAAGCCCACGTGGACATGTCCTGTGTGTGACAAGAAGGCTCCCTATGAATCTCTTATCATTGATGGGTAGGGCCATTTTGCTTCCTCTTACCTAGGACATCCACTAGGACCCTCTTTTCTTTGTTATTTCTTTTCTTTTTTTTTTTTTTTTTTTTTTTTGAGATGGAGTCTTACTCTGTTGCTCAGGCTGGAGTGCAGTGGTGCAATCTTGGCTCACTGCAACCTCCACCTCCTGGGTTCAGGCGATTCTTCTGCCTCAGCCTCCTGAGTAGCTGGGATTACAGGTGCGTGCCACCACGCCTGGCTAATTTTTATATCTTTAGTAGAGACGGGGTTTCACCATGTTGGCCAGGCTGGTCTTGAACTCCTGACCTCAGGTGATCTGTCCACCTCGGCCTCCCAAAGTGCTGGGATTACAGGTGTGAGACACCATGCCCAGTCTATATTTCTTTTTTTTTTTTTTTTTTTTTTTTTGAGACAGAAGTCTTGCTCTGCGCCCGAGCTGGAGTGCAGTGGCCGGAATCTCAGCTCACTGCAAGCTCCGCCTCGCCGGGTCACAGCCATTCTTCACTGCTCAGGCCTCCCAAGTAGCTGGGCCTACAGGCGCCCGCCTCCTCGCCCGGTCTAGCTTTTTTTGTATTTTTTTTTAGGATAGACGGGGTTTCACCGTGTTATCCAGGATGGTCTCGATCTCCTGACCTCGTGATCCGCCCGTCTCGGCCTCCCAAAGTGCTGGGATTACAGGCTTGAGCCACTGCGCCCGGCCATTTCTTTTTTAGCCACCACCTCCTTTAGGGTTTTTAATTTATATGGCTTACTTCTCACATGAACCCCAGTTCTCACCGTATCTATCTCTTTTGCCAATTTGTGTGTGTGTGTGTGTATGTGCGTGTGTGTGGAGTGGGAGAGCAATATTAAGGACTTAGTATATACAAGGCATCTTGCTGAGTACTTTAAATGAGTTATCTCTTTGAATCCTCACAATAACCCTATGGACTGGGTGCAGTGGCTCACATTTGTAATTCCAACACTGGAAGGCCAACATGGGAAGATCATTTGAGGCTAGGAATCTGAGACCAGCCTGGGCAGCATAGTAAGACCCTCTCTCTATAAAAAATTAAGAAAGTTAGCCAGACATGGTATAATAGCTCATGACTGTAGTCTTAGCTGCTCAGGAGGCTGAGCGGGGAGGAAGGTTTGAACCCAGGAGTTTGAGGCTGTAATGAGCTACGACTGCATTACTGCACCCCAGCCTGGGCAACAGATTGAGACCCTGTCTCAAAAAAAGAAATAATCCTATGATTGGCTAGTGACACTCAGCCAGAAAAAAAAAAAAAAGGAAAACAAAAACCCTATGAGATAGGTAGTATCATTACACATGAGGAAACTGAGGCCGAGAGAGATTGAATCTTGCTTAAGGTTATATTGTTAAGTGGCAGAGCTGGTGTACTGAACTGTCATAGTATATCACCTGTAACAACTACCTGACTTCCCACTGAGCATTGCAGTAAGGTTCTTTTGAGGGCCTGGAAGTTCTGATCTTTTGATCTTGCTAGTCTTAACCCCTTTTTGGAATCTACATTATGGTTCTTGTTCCCAGTCCCCCCCGACAGTTTTTTTTTGTGTTTGTTTATTTGTCTGTTTTTGAGACAGGGTCTTGTTCTGTTGCCCAGACTGGAGTATAGTAGCACAATCATAGCTCACTGCAGCCTCGACCTCCTGGCCCCAAGTGATCCTCCCACCTTGGCCTCCCAAAGTGCTGGGATTGCAGGCATGAGCTACCATGCCTGGCCCAGGCTGGAGTGGTATGGCACAGTCTTATGATCTCGACTCACTGCAACCTCTGCCTCCCGGGTTCAAGCAATTCTCCTGCCTCAGCCTCCCAAGTAGCTGGGATTACAGGCATGTGCTGCCACATCTGGCTAATTTTGTATTTTTGGTAGAGATGGGATTTCACCATGTTGGCCAGGCTGGTCTCGAACTCCTGACCTCAGGTGATCTACCCGCCTCGACCTTTGAAAGTGTGATTACAGGCGTGAGCCACAGTGCCGGCCTTTTTTTTTTTTTTTTTTTTTTTGAGGCAGAGCCTTGCTCTGTTGCCCAAGGTGGAGAACAGTGGTGTGATCTAGCCTTACTGCAACCTCTGCCTCCCAGGTTCAAGTGATTCTCCTGCCTCAGCCTCCCAAGTAGCTGGGATTATAGGCATGTGCCACCACACCTGGCTAATTTTTGTATTTTTAGTAGAGATGAGGTTTCACCATGTTGGCCAGGCTGGTCTTGAACTCCAAGCCTCAAGTGATTCACCTGTCTCTACCTCCCAAAGTGCTGGGATTACAGGCGTGAGCCACTTCACCCGGCCTCAGATTGTATTTATTTTAAAACCTGTTACTTAGTTTGCAAAGCTCTTTTACATACCTTCTGTTATTTGATTCCAACAACTCAGAGAGGTCCAGTAGGATGGATAATGTCCTTATTTTACAGATGAGGAAACTGAGGTACAGGAAGGTGAGTTATAGAACTCTCTGGCTACTGTTCTGCTCATTTCCCAGCCCCATGAATTTTCATCTCTCTCCTCCCCCAGTTTATTTATGGAGATTCTTAGTTCCTGTTCAGATTGTGATGAGATCCAATTCATGGAAGATGGATCCTGGTGCCCAATGAAACCCAAGAAGGAGGCATCTGAGGTTTGCCCCCCGCCAGGGTATGGGCTGGATGGTGAGTGACCCCCTGTTCCCCAGCTAAGCTAAATCTTGGATGGCCTCTTCTCTGAGACATAGTCTTCGTAATATCCGCAGGCCTCCAGTACAGCCCAGTCCAGGAGGGAAATCCATCGGAGAATAAGAAGAAGGTCGAAGTTATTGACTTGACAATAGAAAGTTCATCAGATGAGGAGGATCTGCCCCCTACCAAGAAGCACTGTTCTGTCACCTCAGCTGCCATCCCGGCCCTACCTGGAAGCAAAGGGTATGAGAAAATAGGCTGAATCTACAGCAAAAGGGACAGGGGAAGAAGTCAGGAATGCTTTCTGATCATTGGACAAAGCCTGGGGCAAGAGAAATGTGGAGGGGACAGAGAGGGAACCTGGGGACCTGAGCTGGGTGAGGGCATCTGTGGTTTGCTGGCTGCCTCAGCTCTTCTCTACCCACAGAGTCCTGACGTCTGGCCACCAGCCATCCTCGGTGCTAAGGAGCCCTGCCATGGGTGCGTTGGGTGGGGATTTCCTGTCCAGTCTCCCACTACATGAGTACCCACCTGCCTTCCCACTGGGAGCCGATATCCAAGGTATGACATGGATCATAAGATGGACCCTGCACTGCCACACCCTCCCCAGAGCTACATTAGAACCCCTGTTCCTTCTTAAAGCTTCCTGCTTCTCCTGCAAGGGGCCACAGTCCAAAGTGCTTTGTCTTTTGGTGGTAAAGGGGTCAGATAGGAGGTTGATTTTGATTTTTCTTTTCTTGCCAGGTTTAGATTTATTTTCATTTCTTCAGACAGAGAGTCAGGTAAGTGGTTCTTTCTTCAGAAAGTCTCAGATCTCTGAAGTTTCCTTTCTAGGCACTGATGGGACCCCTCCCTCTCTTATGATCTCTGGGGATGTAAATCTGCTTTTCTGTGAGGGCAGTGGGGTGTAGGTAGCTTATTACTCTCCTCAGCCCCACTGGTAGTTCCTGAGATTCCTACTTAGGCCTCCTTCCTAGATCCCCTGTTACTATTCTGCCCCGGCCTACTCACCCCCACCCCCGTGTGCACTTGGAGCACCATGCCTGCCCTAACTGGACATTCCACACATTTCAGACACCCACAAAGCCAAGAACCTAGCAAGTTGGAGGAGCTCTCTCAAGGCAGGGAAAGGGGAAGGGTGTGGGGAAGTAGGGGAAAGAGGGAGAGGCTCTCCCTTTTCTCAGAGAATACCTTGGGATCCACAGGGGTTGATTGCCCCCATATGGCATTTCTGAGATGAGTGACTGGGAGGGGAAGTCAGGATGAGATCTTCAACTATGTCCTTGATTATTCCTAGCACTATGGCCCCTCCGTCATCACCTCACTAGATGAACAGGATGCCCTTGGCCACTTCTTCCAGTACCGAGGGACCCCTTCTCACTTTCTGGGCCCACTGGCCCCCACGTTGGGGAGCTCCCACCGCAGTGCCACTCCGGCGCCCCCTCCTGGCCGTGTCAGCAGCATTGTGGCCCCTGGGGGGGCCTTGAGGGAGGGGCATGGAGGACCCCTACCCTCAGGTCCTTCTTTGACTGGCTGTCGGTCAGACATCATTTCCCTGGACTGAGTTCCTTGGAGTATGGAAACTTCACTGTCCCCCAACACTGAGCAAGTGTGCTGTGGAGTCCCAACCCCAGCTACTCTGATCCCTCTGCTGGCTCTGGCCAAGGGCCAGACCGACCTTCACAGATGCCTACTTTTGGCTTCATCTCTGCCTGACAAGGCCAGCACCCAAAGGGTTAATATTTAACCTCTTTTTAAGGACACTGGGGTTTGTTTTTGGAAATGTTCTTTAGATGGTGGCACATTCCTTTGGGTATGTTAACCTAGGCAGTGGGAGGTAAATGGGATGGGATGTGAGCTGGGAGAAGGGCTGAACCCTCAGCCTCTACTGTGTCTAGAGCCTCTTGGGAAAGGGGCACCTCTCGAACCCCAAATGTTCTCTCTTCTTATCCCCCAAACCCATGGCTCTATTTCTTCTTCACATCCATTGTCTCTTCATGTCCATTCCATTCCCTTCCCTTCGGCCACGCAGACAGGTGGAAAAACTGAGACAGGCAGTTTCAGAGATGGACAGAGAACTTTATTTTGGATTGTGGATGTGGATTTTTTTGTACATAAATAAGAAAAACCAAAATACTCCAAAGATGACTTCCCCTGCCTCCTACTCCAGTATGACAGAGGAGGATGTAAGGCCTTAGCCATGATCCCCCAGTGGTTTGGGAGTCAGGCCCGGCCTATTGCTTGGGTCTCTCTCTATTTATATATTTAAGTTCACAGTGTTTCTTATTCTGCCCTAAGCTTCTAGAGGCTCATGGCCCTGTGGTTAGGCCTGGCTCATTCTGCACCTTTCCAGGGAGGTGGGAGGACCCTGTGCCCTCCTTCCCAATCCTCTTTTTCAGGCTCATCCAAGGCCTGGGACCTATGTTGTAATTTTACTTTTTATTCCTAAAGTTGTGGTGAAGCTCTCACCCATAATAAAGGTTGTGAATGTTCTGTGAGTGTCACGGAGATGGGCTAGGGAGGGGATTTTACACTTCACTTTCCAGACCCCTGGTTTGGGGGAAGAGGGTCCATGTTCCATTCTTCCTTTGCTGGCCCTGGGTCCAGGTGAGCTGCACTTTTACACGGTGGGGGTGTTCCATGGAGGAAATCCCAGAGAGGCTGTCCTTCCTTCCTTTACCGCATGCCTGTAAAAACTGGACCATTCCAGCCCAGTACTGTGGAGCTCTCCAGTCCTTTTTCACTTTTACCTGCCCAGATGTTGCAGCCAGAGCCTGAGGGCAAACTTGGTTCCAGTGCTGACTCTCTCTTTGCCCTCTGCCATGGTTGGGATCATCCGCAGCAGGGTGGACATGGGCAGGACCAGAGGTCGGGCTCTTCCATCCTCTTCTAGTTCCAGTGCACTGCATAGTGACAACTCCTGTTGGGGCTGTGCCTTGTAGCTTACAAAGAACTTACATGTATGTGAGGTCCCCGAATCCTCCCAACTACCACAGGAGGTGGTGGGTGTTGATCTCATTTGCAGAAAGGAAACAGGTTCAAGGAGGGTTAAATGACTTGCCCCTCTGTTAGAACTGACACTTAGACCTTCAGTGCTAGCCAGTTAGAGCACGAATCCTTGGGGTTTGATGGTCAGTGTCTTAGATCTCATGGACCTTCTTAATTATCACCTGACCCACTCTCTTTAAATCTCCCCACACCACCAAATTCCATCCTGAGGAGAGGATAGACGCTGTACTTCTCAACACGAATATGCTGGTGTATTAGAGGCTGAGGGAGAAGCTCTTACTTACAGGACAGAGGGTGGTACGTCCTGTGGGAGAAGTCTGGGTGTCTCTGTCCCATCCTCTGTGGCAGCCACTGCAGCAGCTACATCTGGTGCCAGCCACATAAGGGCGCTCACCTCACTTGGGTTTGGTTGGATCCGGGCCTGGGGTCAGACATGATGACCCCTCAGTCATTGCCTCTCCCTGGGATGCCTGTTCGTGATCAAAACCTACCTGCAGTTTTCATGGAGGAAGGCAGGCGCAAGGGGAAAGGGTATTGCATATTCTTGATTATCTCTGACCACCACCCCCCTCCCCCAACCCCTGCCGCCCAGCTCCCAGTCACAGGCAGAACCAGGTTGCTTGGGCTCCCCTGAGCCCTGTTTCCTTCCCTCACTGCCAGCCCTACCTGCAGCTGCTGCTGTGATTCCTGGGAGATCACGAGTAGATACAGAACAATGTGATGGTATTTGGGTAAACCCCAGCTCAGCCTAGGAGGGTAGGCAGACTAGGAAAAGAAAACAGCAAAAGTGAGAACTTTGTCACTTTTTTCCTTTTTTTTTTTAGACGGAGTTTCGCTCGTCACCCAGGCTGGCGTGCAATGGCGTTATCTTGGCTCACTGCAACCTCTGCCTCTTGGGTTCAAGCGATTCTCCAGCCTCAGCCTCCAGAGTAGCTGGGATTACAGGCACCTGCCACCACGCCCAGCTAATTTTTGTATTTTTAGTAGAGACGGGGTTTTGCCATGTTGTCCAGGCTGGTCTTGAACTTCTGACCTCACGTGATCCACCCACCTCGGCCTCCCAAAGTGCTGGGATTACAGGTGTGAGCCACCACACCCGGCCCTTTCTGGCACTTTTTGAGACTTTGTCAATACAGCTTTAGGGTGAAACAAAATGGTGGCCAAAAGCTGAGGGCATGGATGGTATAGATGACACAGCAGGGACATGGGTGAGGGTTATGGATTTGGGGACTCCAGCCCACTTATGTGCTATTGTTTCCCTTGTAGCCAAGGCAGGTAGGGGCTGATCTATGGACTTTGGTGGGTAGTTGTTGAGGTCTGTTGGTTAAATATGGAGGGGCTTCTCCCAGCTCCTTGTCTCACCTCCCATAAACCCAGAGGGACCCAAGAGAACTGGCCCTGGGGCAGGTGTAGTCCACACTCTTCCCAAAGTTCTCGAAGCCCTCCGTCCAGCAGCTGGGAGTCAGAGAGGACACATCAGATTGGCCAGTGCCTGATTCCTCCAAGTCCTTCTGCTTGCCCCTCCCTCAGCCCACACCCAAGGTGTTCCTAGGCATGAGTCTCTTGGCTCAGGTTGGGTCAGCTGACTGGTTACCTCCTCCTCAAGTTCCACGTGCCCACCTGCAACAACAGCGGGGCCAGTAGGTGAATGGTGGTGGTCTTGACCAGGGACCGCCCACTCACTGTTGACATTTATCTCCCCTCCAGTGGACACGGAGTTGCAGTCACTTGTGGCTATGAAGATGCCACATTTTGGGGCCCACTTTATCCTTTTGAGACTGGGGAAAACATTGTTGCGGGGAAAGGGCAAATTTCTTTTCTGTACGTGGGGCCTTGTCCCCAGAATACTCACCCGGGGGTACCCAGAGGTTGGGGGAAACGCTGAGGGTGCGTGCCCTTCTGGTTAGCAAGACGGTCTTGTCGCTGGACTGCAGAATGATGGCCACACCCAAGTCCACACCTCGATCTGTGGGCAGCTCAGCCCCAGGAACCCTGGGCCGCTCGTCCAGGGCCGCAAAAGGGCAGAAAGGGGGTCGCTGGCAGAAGGAATCCAGCTAGTTAAGGCTTCAGAAGTGGGGCGGCACTGGGTGGGCGTGACTTTCAAAAATGGGGCTACCCTGCGCGTTGGAGGCGGGGTTCTCGCCGCCAGTTCCCACCCGATTTCAGTCCCCGTCTTCGGCCCTTCACTGCCCCCCCCTCCCCGCTCTGGGGCCCCTTTCTGCTGACCTGGAGCGGAAGCCTAGCGGAGGCGCCTGGGAAGGGCCTGCTCGAGAGGACAAGCCGTCCTCGCTTCAAGCTGCAGTGAATGGGCCACGGCCCGAGCCCCGGCCCGGCTTCCAGGAGACCACACACACTCCGTGCGAAGCTCACCGACTCCGGACGCCCGGACAAGAGCAGCTGTACCCGCGCCGCGGCCATAACGCGACTCTGGGGTCGCTGCGGCCCGCCTGGCGCCCTCTGGTGGTCTAGCGACGCTTCCCCTTGGAGCGTTCCGCGGGGTCGGAAGGTAGCGGGGTTTCCGAAAGTCCCCGGGAAATCCGGGCACATCTTTTGAGGATGACCCATGGGTATAATATTAAACCACAAAGAATATCTCTAAATGCTCAGCTCCTATTTCCTTCCTATCTTCTCTGTTTAGGACAATGACCCCCAGACCGACTGACTTCAGGACTCACATGTTACTTCCTACCAGCCCTAAGCTGAACTGTAAGCACCCTCTACAGCACTGTGCACACCTGTTACAGCAGGCATCACTTTGAATTCATTATCTCCAAGCGAAACACGCCAAATAACATTTTCGATACCACTTCTCCTTCTTTCACTTCACCCAAATGGCAACCAAGTATGCAGATGCTATCTCCTTAAACTTCCTCAAACCCATGTTCTCTCCAGCCTTCATTCATTGCCCTAGTTTAAGCCTTCCTCATATTTTGCCTGAAATATTATTGCAAGTCTCCAAATAGTCTTGCCCCTACCAGTTCATTCTCTACAGTGCTGCCAGAGTGATGTTTCGTTTTGAGAGTCTCGCACCACCGCCCAGACTGGAGTGCACTGGCGTGATCCCAGCTCACTGCAACCTCCATCTCCTGGGTTGAAGCGATTCTGGTGCTTTAGCTTCCCAAGTAGCTGGGATTACAGGGCGCCCACCACAACGCCTGGCTTTTTTTCTTTTTTTGAGACGGAGTCTTGCTCTGTCACCCAGGCTGGAATGCAGTGGCGCCATCTCGGCTCACTGCAACCTCCACCTCCCTGGTTCAAGTGAATTCTCCTGCCTCAGCCTCCTGAGTAGCTGGGATTACAGGTGCACCCTACCACACCTGGCTAATTTTTAAATTTTTTGTAAAGATGAAATCTCACTATGTTGCCCAGGCTGTTCTTGAACTCCTGGCTTCAGTTGATCCTCCCAGTGTGTTGGGATTATAGGATTGAGCCACCATTAAAATTATTCTTTTAGCTGTTTTGAAATGTACAGTAAATTAATAACTATGCCACCCTGCTGATCTATCCAACACTAGGTCTTATTTCTTCAAACTGTATTATCTGTGCCCACTAATCAACCTCTCTTCATCCTCCCCATCCTTCCTAGCTTCTGGTAATACCAATCTATTCTCTATTTTCTTGCGATCCACTTTTTTAGCTCCCATGTGAGAGAGAACATGCAATATTTGTTTCTGTGCTTGGTTTATTTTACTTAACATAATGACCTCTAATTCCATCCATGTTGCTGCTAATGACAGGATTTCATTCATTCATTCTGGCTGAATAATATGGGCACTTAGGTTGATTCCATGTTTTGGCTATCGTGAATAGTGCTGCAGTAAACATGGGAGTGCAGGTATCTTTTTGATATATTCATTTCTTTCCTTTTGGAGAGAGATATATACCCAGTAGTGGAATTGCTGGAGCATACAGATCTATTTTTAGTTTTTTGAGGAACCTCTGTAGTCTTCCATGGTGGCTGTACCAATTTACATTCCCAATAGTGTACCAGGCAGGGCTTTCCTTTTTCCACATCCTCACTAGCATTCATTCTTTCTGCTTGGTAAAAGTAACTAATTGGGGTGAGATGATATCTCAGTGTGATTTTGATTTCCGTTTCTCTGATTAGTGATGTTGAACATTTTTTGATATATCTGTTGGCCATTTGTATATCTTCTTTTGAAAATACCTATTCAGATCTTTTGGCTATTTTTAAGTTGGATTATTTGTTCTTTTTGCTATTGTTTGAGCTCCTTGTGTATTCTGGTTATTAATCCCTTGTTAAGATAGTTTGCAAATAAAGCATCCTCATCTTTCAAACTATACATTGTCACTTTCTCTGTGTTCCCTTTCCTGCCTGACCCTTTTCCCTTTCTGGCCTGTCTATACATAGTGTTTACTCTTCTACTGTAGCACCTCCAATACTTCCTGGTACTTATGTACTTGCCTCCTCCTACTAGACGGCATGCTTAAAACTTATTAATCTTTATATCTCCAAGGCTTATCCCAGTACTTAGCACAAAACAGGTGCTTAGTAAATGATGGTGATTGGCTTGAGGGCAGAGATGGTGTCTTATCTCTTTGTATGTTGTGTTTAGTATGGTGGCTGGCAATTGTTTGGCACTCAAGTGTTTAAAGAATTAGAAAACACATTGGTGAGACCAAACTGAAAATATTATAAAACAACATTTAACTGCTTTAAATGAATTAAAGCTGCTGGGACAAATTATATCCATGATACTGAGAGAGACAATTTAGCATTGCCAGTTTTAAGGAACCATGAAGAGGAAGGCACTCATTTACTGTATGCTTATCATATGCCAGGCATTGGGCTAGCTGTTCTACGTAGTTTCAGATGTATTAGAAGCCTGGAGCTGGCAAATGTGGCTTCAGTCCACAGATTCTAGTGTGACTGCTTGGGACAATCCACCTGCTAACCCTCAAAATAACTTTTTCTTCTACTCTGTGATAGTCTTTCACATTCCCTACAGTGTGTGTGTGTTAGAAATTAGTTCATCAGGCCGGGCGCGGTGGCTCAAGCCTGTAATCCCAGCACTTTGGGAGGCCGAGACGGGCGGATCACGAGGTCAGGAGATTGAGACCATCCTGGCTAACACGGTGAAACCCCGTCTCTACTAAAATACAAAAAAAACTAGCCGGGCAAGGTGGCGGGCGCCTGTAATCCCAGCTACTCGGGAGGCTGAGGCAGGAGAATGGCGTAAACCCGGGAGGCGGAGCTTGCAGTGAGCTGAGATCTGGCCACTGCACTCCAGTCCGGGCGACAGAGCGAGACTCCGCCTCAAAAAAAAAAAAAAAAAAAAAAAAAAAAAAAAAAAAATATATTTTCCCCCCCGGGGCAGAAAGGGGGCCCCCCTACCCAAAAAAAAAAAAAAAAAAAAAAAAAACATTAGCCAGGTACGTGTGGTGCATGCCTGTAGTCCCAGCTGCTCCAGAGGCTGACATGCAAGGATGCTTGAGCTCAGGAGGTCCAGGTTGCAGGGAGCTGTGATTGCACTATTATACCCCAGCCTGGGTGACAGAGTGAGATCCTGTCTCAACAACAAATTTTCTGTCTTATCTATCTATCTCAACAAAATAAAGAACAGGCATAGACATTTGAAAATAAAATTAACTTATTAGGAAGAAGTTTCCTACTGCCAGGGATGTAGGTAACCATAGGTGTGGGTAACTTCTTTATGGATACAGATGCATCTGATAGATGATTAATCCTGTTAAGGTTCTTCCCAGTGCCAAGATTTGATGAGGGGAGATTATAGCAATGGATCTAAATATGCCAAATTCTTTCAGGTGTATCCTGGGCTGCAGGGGATAGAGAGGGGGGTTTAGTTGAAGAATCTGCAACTTATCCCACTGCAAATAATGCATCCAGGCACTTCCTTTATTTTGCTTTCCATCCCCCCCAGATCTTTTGAGGAAGATGCTTCTTCTGGATCACTGTCTCTTCATGGTGCACTCAATGTAAGACTCTAGCAGGAAGATGGTTTCGTCCACCTGGATCTCACTGGCATCCAACCTGAGTGAAAAAGTAAAAGCATTTGCCTAGACTGAATGTTCATTAGCATATTTAAGATTAGAGGCTAGGGTGGGTGTGGCCATGGATAACTGCTTGGTTACCCCTGAGAGTGGATGGAAAGAAAGCAGGAGAACCAGTAGATCATTTTGCCATTTACCAAGCATCTTTTATGTGCCAGACACCATGGAAACAGCTAAGAATGCAAAATACAGAGCCTCTGTCCTGGGGGAGGGTAGTCTTAATTGTTGTGGGATACAAAATCACAACACAAAAGTTGGTTGTTTTTGTATAACACTAGCAATGAACAATCCAAAAATGAAATAAGCAACCACTAACCTAGCATCCAAAAAAATACTTAGAAAGGCCAGATTTGAGACACATTACTGAAGTAAAATTAAGCCAGTGCAGTGGCACTTGCCTGTAGTCCCAACTACTTGGGAGGCTGAGCAGGAAGACTGTTTGAACCTAGGAGTTCAAGGCCAGTCTGGGTAACACAGCCAAAATCCCCTCTTAAAAAAAATTTACCAGTACTTGATGAACAAGAGAGTGTATATGGTGATGGAGAAGCTGGGAACATCTTCAGAACTGCTAGTTTACAAAAATAGGTGGATTACATTCTGTTCAGTTAGCTGGAGAAGACAGTGAGTTTAGGTTTGCTCGTGCTAAGTTGGAGAGTTACAGATGTCAGAATGGATTTTCTGGATAGTATTTTGAAATGTAGGTCTGAAGTTTGTGATGCTTACTTGTTGACATTACGTTTCAGGGTCTCTAGCTGCTGACGTTCAGGAGCTGTGATCATCTCCTCTATTTCTTGTAACTGTGCTTCCTCTGCACCTGTAGCCTGCATAGATGCAATGATGGCTTCTACCCTCTGAGATTTTTCTAGTAGACGCCTGTCAAACAAACACAACTCTGAAACATGTTCCCTAACCTGGGAGATTCTCTTACCACGTATGTCTGAGGCACAGCCCACCACCCTTTTACCATTTTCCTGGTCAAAGTAGATAATGTTACCTTCTAAGGACATTTTCTACAAACTTAATGGGAAATATAACTTTACTCCTGAAATTCTTACTGCCTCTCATTTGCACTTAAAGTTTGGTGCGTTTGTACGTTTCTCATAAATTTAATCTGAAAAATTATTTCACTGGGAGCATGTTAGAAAAGTGTAGACTAATGCATGATTTATACTAATCCAAGCCAATGATTCAATGCAAGTAGACTGGTTGCTATCTCTGTTGGTTCCTATTTCTCAAAAAAAAATTTTTTTTTGAGATGGAATGTCACTCTGTTGCCCAGGCTGGAGTGCAGTGGCATGATCTTGGCTCACTGCAAGCTCCACTCACTGGTTTAAGTGATTCTCCTGCCTTAGCCTCCCAAGTAGCTGGGACTATAGGTGCCCGCCACCACGCCCAGCTAACTTTTGTATTTTTAGTGAAGACAAGGTTTCACCATGTTGGCCAGGTTGGTCTCGAACTCCTGACCTCAAGTGATCCACCTGCCTCAGCCTCTTAAAGTGCTGGGATTACAGGTGTGAGCCACCCTGCCAGGCCCAGCATCTATTAGTTCCTATTTCTAGAGGAAATTTCCCCCTTAGGCCCTTGACTTTGAAAAATGTAAATAACTCAGCTGAAAATGTTACTTACTTATTCTCTTTGGTTTCAAATTGCCTCCTTTCTATCAGGTTGGCTATGCTCTGAGAAAAGAGAAGACAGACCAAGGAATGTACATAGTTCTATTTCAGCAGCTCAGGGCGAAGTGGGCATATGAGGGGGACTTGTCCGTGTGGAGATACCTTATAGCACCTGTGCAACAACATTCGGGCAGCCGACAGGATGTTCACAGTATATAAATAGAAGGTCCTGGATGGGGCATGGTCTGGTGTTTTGGGAATTTCCTATTTGTCCAATAGAAAGAAAAATAACAGAAATTATACTGTTTTAGAACTGGCAAAGTACACACTCATTCCACCTGGAGTTACTCAGCCCTCTTTTTTACTTACACTTTCCTGTTTCCTAGTCATTCAGTACCTATGTTTATTTATTTATTTGTTTAGAGACTGGGTTTTGCTCTGTTACCTAGGATGGAGTGCGGTGGCGTGATATCGGCTTACTGCAACTTCTACCTTCGGCTCAAGCAATCCTCCCACCTCAGCCTCCTGAGTAGCCAGAACTACAGGCATGCACCACCATGCTCGGCTAATTTTTTAATTTTTTGGGGGTGGGGGAGACATGGTCTCACTATATTGCCCAGGCTGGTCTTGAATTCCTGGGCTCAAATGAGCATCCTGCCTTGGCTTCCCAAAGTGCTGAGATTACAGTTGTGCTCAACCCAGTCTCTGTGGTTTATGTCATAATTAGTCAATTGGAGAGCTGGGCTTCCCTGTTTTTTTATGACTGTCACAGCATCCTGAGCTGGGGAAGAAAGGGAAGGCAACTAACATTTACTGAGCAACTCTATGTGCCAGGTAAATTCTATTTGATCTTCACAGAAAACCATATTATTATTATTTTTGAGATGGAGTCTTGCTCTTTTGCCCAGGCTGGAGTGCAGTAGTGCAATCTTGGCTCACTGTAACCTCTGCCTCCTGGGTTCGAGCAATTCTCCTTCCTGTCTCCTGAGTAGCTGGGATTACAGACACATGCCACTACACCCAGCTAATTTTTGTATTTTTAGTAGAGACAGGGTTTCACCAGGTTGGCCAGGCTGGTCTCGAACTCCTGACCTCAAGTGAGTTCTCAAGTTGCCTCTGCCAAGGCCTCCCAAAGTGCTGGGATTACAGGAATAAGCCACCGCGCCTGGCAACCATATTATTTTTATTATCACCATCCATCACTGTTTTATAGATGGGAAAAATGTAACTTGCTTAATGTAACTGGGTAAAGCAGAGCTCTAATCTGACTCCAAAATCCATTCTATTTACTCATAGGGTCTACTACATAGCCCTGCAGACTCAGTTAGATGTGTTGATAAATTTAAACTATTACAGAATTAAGGCTTAAGGAAGGACAGAAATAGAAGAGAAAAAAAAAGGCAGGATTGGTTTGGGGTGACGTCCTGCCTGTGCCCCCTTTTTTTTTTTTGAGACAGAGTCTCACTCTGTCGCTCAGGCTGGAGTGCAGTAGCTCGATCTCGGCTCACTGCAACCTACCCCTCTCGGGTTCAAGAGATTCTCCTTCCTGCCTTAGCCTCCCGCGTAGCTGGGATTATAGGCGCATGCCACCAGGCCCAGCTAATGGTTTTGCATTTTAGTAGAGACAGAGTTACACCATATTGGCCAGGCTGGTCTCGAACTCCTGACCTCAAGTGATCTGCCCACCTTGGCCGCCCACCTTGGCCTCCCAAAGTGCTGGGATTACAGGCGTGAGTCACTGTGCCCGGCTGCCTCTTTCTTACTAGGGCAGTTAAGGCCCCACATTATTCTCCAAGTGCTTGCTCCGTCTCTGTGAATCATGTTTTTCTGTCTCAGAGCTGGATACAGAGTTTGCTTGGGGGTTCAGTATGTTTCCCTAAGAAGTTTCTCTCACCCTAGGCCAGCATTGCTGGTTGGCAATTATTACACCCTTAGTTGGTTACCTGGAGTGACATGAAATTTTCTGAGAGCATCTTATATAGCATATCCTTTGCCTCCTTTGCAGGAATCATTGCAAAGTCTTCCACTTGCTTCTGCTCTAGGTGCTTCTTCTGCAAAACTAGACGGAATATTCTAGCACAGCGAGACCCAAATCTGGAAAGGAATGAAGAAAGCAAATGGCACGCTAATATAGAAGATTAGCTTTAGTTCCCAGTCATAGATGGAGTGGTTGTTCTATTCCATGTGTGGAGCCAGGACCAGAAAGGAACAGTTATCAGAAAATTATTCTACAGCTCCATAGGCTGGTGATGGTAAGGCATCACCAGCTGATGTTAATCATAAGGCAGTCACCAACTGCTGACTCATTTGAGTGCCACAGTTCCTACATTTGTAAGCAAAGGCTTTAGGGAGGCTGGTTAATTGGAATTAAACAGTAGGTTATTTTAGGGTAAAGAGCAGTGTTAATGCGATCCATAGGAGTCCAGTGAAAAAATGGGGCAGAGTGTGCCAAGGTGTGGTTATATTGGTTGCTTACATAATGATCAAATTACTTCATTGGGGATAGGAAGTATGTGATCCCAAACCCAGTGTCCCCCTTACCTCTCCTGTACGACAGACTCCAGAGTGGCTGTGGCTAGGGATGCTAATGCCTTATGGAGGTCTTTATGTAGAGAATTAAGGTCACTCAGTAATGTTTTGGCCTAGTTATTGTGATCTGAGTTTTACTCCTAAGTTTCTAATTTATAATTAAATTTTAAAGCTATTTTGCTTTTCATGTTATAATTTATGATTTCAGTTATGGTACATAAATATTCCAAAACTTTAATACAAGTGTTTAAGTAAGGGTTTTGCTTAACTACAATTTGGCTGATCAGAAGTCCTTTTTACTTCTTTTTTTTGAGACAGGGTCTCACTCTGTCACCCAGGTTGGAGTACAGTGGCATCATCTCAGCTTACTGCAACCCCTCTCTCCTGGGCTCAAGCAATCCTCCCACCTCAGCCTCCTGAGGAGCTGGACTACAAGCATGCATCATTATATCTGGCTAGTTTTTGTATTTTTTGTAGAGATGGGGTTTTGCCATGTTGCTTAGCTGATCTTGAACTCCTGGGTTCATGCAATTCGCCTGCCTCAGCCTCCCAAAGTCCTAGGATTACAGGTGTGAGCCACTATGCCTGGCTTCTTTTTACTTCTTTATCATCAATGCAGTTCACTGGACATTAATAGAAAAATTTATTTAACAATTACTTCAATTTTCTAACTTATTTAGTGTAATAAACATTACCAAATCTTTCTTTCCTAAGGCACCATTCTGATTTATAGGTCAGGCTGCCTGACTCTAAGGAAATAACTGGTAAGGATACTGATGACATACATTCCTCCACCACTGTCGCCAGACTTTCCAACAAACTCTAGCTATTAAGAAAAAGAGAGAGTGTTAACTGAATGGAAAGTCCAGTGATTCTGTTTCCAATGGAACAAATCTGACCAAAAGTCTGCAGCAGGTAGCCCTCCCATCAAATGATGTGGAGAAATTGTCTGGGCTGGCTAGGTAGAGAATAACTCTACATGAGAATGATACTAGATATCAGTGCAGAAGTAAATTATCAACAGTACAGACTAAAGAAAAAAGCAAAAACAGACTTACCGGATCATCTGCCAGCAGAGTGAGATACTGATCAAGAACTTGCTTAGAGATGTTATAGCCTACAGGTAGGGATCTGAAGATCTATGGAGCAAAAGACACTTAAAATGAGTGTGGGAACTTAGAACTCCTGACTTTACTGAAATAAAGATGTTTTAGGCTGGGCGCAGTGGCTAACGCCTATAATCCCAGCACTTTGGGAGGCTGAGGCAGGTGGATCACTTTGGGTCAAGAGTTGGAGAGCCTGACCAACATGGTGAAATCCTGTCTCTAGTAAAAATACAGAATTAGCTGGACGTGGTGGCGCATGCCTGTAATCCCAGCTATTTGGGAGGCTGAGGCAGGAGAATCGCTTGAACCTGGAAGGCAGAGGTTGCAGAGAGCCGAAATTGTGCCATTGCACTCCAGCCTGGGCTACAAGGGCGAAACTCCGTCTCAAAAAAAAAAAAAAGTTTCAATTTTAGTTTTATCACAAAACTGTCCAAAAATATTCATAGCAGGATTGTTTGTAAGAGTAAAAAACCAGGAACACCCAAATGACCAGTACTGAGGAGTACACTAAAATATAGCATGGCCATTAAGTGGAATATGATACAGTCATTATGAAGAGTGAGACAAATCTATAGAAACCGACATGAAAAGTTTTACATACACTGTCATATAAAAAAACAAGTTATAGAACAATATGAATAGGTCGGGTGCGGTGGATCATGCCTTTGTAACCCCAGCACTTTGAGAGGCCGAGGTGGGCGGATCACTTGAGGTCAGGAGTTCGAGACCAGCCTGGCCAACATAGTGAAACCCTGTCTCTACTAAAAATACAAAATTTAGCCTGGTGTGGTGGTGTGTGCCTGTGATCCCAGCTACTCAGGAGGATGAGCAGGAGAATGCCTTGAACCCAGGAGACGAAGGTTGCAGTGAGCTGAGATCATGCTTCTGCACTCCAGCCTGGGTGAAAGAGTGAGACTCTGTCACAAAAAAATGAAAGAAAAAAAAAAAGCCAAGCCAGTATGAATAGTTCCATTTTGGGGTTAAACAATACATACACCCACACATATGTTAGAGTATGCAAGGTCTGAATAAAGATACATATCAAACTTTTTTTTTTTTTTTTTTTGAGACAGAGTCTCACTCTGTCTCCCAAGCTGGAATGCAGTGGTGCGATCTCAGCTCTCTGCAACCTCCCATTCCTGGGTTCAAGTGATTCTCCAGCCTCAGCCTCCCAAGTAGCTGGGACTACAGGCGCCCACCACCATGCCCGGCTAATTTCTGTATTTTTAGTAGAGATGAGCTTTCACCATGTTGGACTACGCTGGTCTTGAACTCCTCAAGTGATCTGCCCACCTCAGCCTCCCAAAGTGCTGGAATTATACGTGTGAGGCGCTGCATCCGGCCTTTTTTTTTGAAATAGGGTTTTGCTCTGTTGTTTAAGCTGTAGTGCAGTGGCATGATCACAGTTCACTGCAACCTCAAACTCCTGGGCTCAAGCAATCCTCCTGCCTCAGCCTCTCGAATAGCTGTGACTATAGGCATGTGGCACCACACCCAACTAATTTTTTAAAAAAAATTTTTTGTAGAGACAGGGGTCTGGTCTTGCCATGTTGCCCAGGTTGGTCTTGAACTCCTGGCCTCAAGGGATCCTTCTGCCTCAACCTCCCAAAGTTCTAGGATTACAAGTGTGAGTTATTGTACCTGGCTGTAGGACTTTAAAATAAACAATATAAAAATATAGGAATATTTAAGTAAATATAGTCATGCACCACATAACATTTTAGTCAACAATGGACCGTGTGCAGCTGTGGTCCCAAAAGATTATACTGGAGCTGAAAAATTCCTGCTGTTTTGTGATTTCGTAGCTGTTGTAACATCATAGCACAATGCCGCTGTGAAACACATTACTCACGTTTGTGGTGAGGCTGGAGTGCAGTGGCATGATCTTGGCTCACTGCAACCTCTGCCTCCTGGATTCAAGCGATACTCCTGCCTCAGCCTCCTGAGTAGCTGGGACCACAGGTGCACGCCACCATGCCTGGCTAATTGTTTTTTTCTTTCATATTTTAGTAGATGGGTTTTACCATGTTGCCCAGGCTGGTCTCGAACTCCTGAGCTCCAGCAATCCACCAGCCTTGGCCTCCCAAAGTGCTAGGATTACAGGCGTGAGCCACTCTGCCCAGCCTGTTACTGTTTTTAATAAATACAGTGTAGCCTAAGTAAGTAGACCTTCACATTCACATTTGCCATTCATTCACTGACTCCGCAGGGCAACTTTTAGTCCTGAAAGCTCCATTCATGTTAAGTGCACTAAAGAAGTGTAGTTTTTAATTTTTCATACCATATTTTTACTGTACCTTTTCTGTGGTTTAGATGTTTAGATACACAGATGCCACTGCATTACAACAGCCTACAGTATTCAGTACAGTAACATGCTGTACAGGTTTACAGCCTAGAAGCCATAGGCTATCCCGTATGGTCTAGATGTGCTGTAGGCTACACCGTCTAGGTTCGTGTAAGTACACTCTACGATGTTCACACAATGATGAAATCGCCTGACGACACATTTCTCAGAATGTATCCCTGTTGTTAAGTGGTGCATGACTGTATTACTATGAAAGTAATATAAATAACACATACTGGATATATTAGATATCGGTATTTTAAATACAAGGGGTCAGATAATGTCCTGAATGCCAAGGCTCTCAGAATCCAAATCGTGAATTCTTAAAATAATTAGGAATAGGCTGTACTTGACGAACAGATACTTTTGACTAAGTGAATAGTGTAGATTTTTAAAAGCTGGATCCTAAGAGACCAAACATTTCAGTGCTCACCACTTGAAGATAATCCCTGCTCCACATCAAACAAAATGCTCTTCTCTATCAAGGCTCAGACCTCAACCCAAACCCAGGATCTGTGTATAATAAACCAAGAATTGTTTATTACCCAAGAATCTGTCAGAAAGTTAGCCCAAGGTCACGAAACTCACCTCATTGGAAGACAATGGCTGGGTGAAGGGAGCACTAGAGGAAGTGGTAATCTCACTCATTCGGAGCATGGTTCGCACAATCTCACTGCTCGTCTGTTTGAAAAGTAAACTTGAATTCAGAAATCACAGTGCTGCCCCCGGCTCTCTGTGCCAATGGCCATATCTGACAAATAAGTAAATGTCCCTGATGACCAATGACGGACCCACTTAGGTATTACCTGGTCCATCCGGTTAGCGACTGCACTCACAATGGCTTGGTCACGGAAGTGTTGGTGGAATCTGTCAAGGTTGGCCTGCCAATAAACCCCATCATCTGGAATGGGCTGAGGAAGAGAAAAGATTTAGAGAGAAACATTTAGATATAATGTAAAGTTTTCTGGTGAGGAGCTTGGATTTAATGGTTCACCATTTCTTTCTTTTTTTTTTTTTTTTTTTTTGTTGTTGTTGTTGAGACGGAGTCTTGCTCTGTCGCCCAGGCTGGAGTGCAGTGGCCAGATCTCAGCTCACTGCAAGCTCCGCCTCCCGGGTTTACGCCATTCTCCTGCCTCAGCCTCCCGAGTAGCTGGGACTACAGGCGCCCGCCACCTCGCCCGGCTAGGTTTTGTATTTTAGTAGAAACGGGGTTTCACCGTGTTAGCCAGGATGGTCTCGATCTCCTGACCTCGTGATCCGCCCGTCTCGGCCTCCCAAAGTGCTGGGATTACAGGCTTGAGCCACCGCGCCCGGCCACCATTTCTTTTCCTACACAGTAACAACTAAATTGGTTGGAGAAAAATCATTCAGTCATGTAGATTGGTGTCTAGACAAATCCCAACTTCAAACAGGTTCTCTAAGCTCATCTCCAATCTTTCTCTCCCTATTTTATTATTTTACTTTTTTTTGGAGATGCAGTTTTGCTCGTCACCCAGACTGGAGTGCAGTGGTGTGATCTCGGCTCACTGGAACCTCTGCCTCTTGGGTTCAAGCGATTCTCCTGCCTCAGCCTACCAAGTAGCTGGGATTACAGGCAACCACCACTGAGCTAGGCTAATTTTTGTATTTTTAGTAGAGTTGGGGTTTTACAATGTTGGCTAGGCTGGTCTCGAACTCCTGACCTCAGGTGATCTGCCTGCCTTGGACTCTCAAAGTGCTGGGATTACAGGTGTGAGCCACCATGACCGGCCTTTCTCTCCCTATTTTAACTCTTCTCCATTACCCTCAAGTCTCCAACTTAACTTCCTTCTCACTCCTGGCAGATGACTTTGCCTCTGATTTCACAGAGAAAATAGAAGCCACTAAGCCAGAAATGACTCAGCTCTGTGCACATCCTCACCACATTTCTTTCTTTTTTGTTCTTAACTCATATTTTCACTCACTTTTATCACAGCTGAAAAATGTTCCTTTTACCTAAGGTTAATGCCCATATTGGTATTCCAGATCTTACTCTCTCATTCATTCTTGGGGATCCAGCTCTATTTTACCCTGTCCTCTAACATCTTCAGCCTTTCCTTCTCTACCGCCTTCTTATCAGCCTTTACCCTGTCCAAGTCTCTTTTACTCTAGAATTCTCCTTCAACCCTATGCCTTCTCTTCTTTTCCTTACTGTCACAGCCAGGCTTCCCAAACAGTTGGCCATCCCAGCTGTTATCTCTATCTAGATTTACTTAACCCGTTTCCACCATTGTACTGAAATGTCAATTGTCACTTGCATTCCAGTGAAATCCCACAATTGTCCTTGAGGACTCTATGTTGTTAAGTTCAAATAATACTTTCCACTTCTGATCTTATTTAACCTTTTGGAAGCATATGACATGGTTGGACATTTTTTCCTTCTTAAAACTTTATGTGGCTCCTTGGATTTTATGACACCATTTTTTTTTCTTTTTAAAGACAGGGTCTTTGTCACCCAGGCTGGAGTGCAGTGGTGTGATCGTAGCTCACTGCAGCCTTGACCTCCTTGGGCTCAGGTGATCCTCTCACCTCAGCCTCCCAAGTAGCTGGGACCACAGGTGTGTGCCACCACGCTTGGGTAATTGTTGTATTTTTTGTAGAGACAGGGTCTCACTATGTTGCTCAGGATGGTCTCAAACTCCTAGGCTCAAGTGATCCGCCAGCCTTGCCCTTCCAAAGTGTTAGGATTACAGGTGTGAGCCACTGGGCCTGGCTGACACCATTTTTTCTTGGTGCTACTTTGAACCTTTCTGGCCACCTTTCCTCAGTCTCCACAGGTTCCTCTTTCAGATCCCACCTGTAATACTAGTGTTTTGTCAGGGTTCTGTCCATACCTTTCCTTTCTTTTTATTCTACATGCTCTACTTGGGTAATTTTATCTGCTCTCCAGGCTTCAACTATTGGTGCATTTCCAAATACGTCACTCTATCCTAGAACCCTCTCTCTCTTTTTTTGAGACGGAGTTTTGCTCTTTTGCCCAGGCTGGAGTGAAGTGGCACAATCTCAGCTCACTGCAACCTCCACCCTCCAGGTTCGAGCGATTCTCCTGCCTCAGCTTCCTGAGTAGTTGGGATTACAGGCCTGTGCCACCACGCCTGGCTAATTTTTGTATTTTTAGTAGAAATGGGGTTTCGCCATGTTGGCTAGGCTGGTCTCGAATTCCTGACCTCAGGTCATCCACTCGCCTCGGCCTCCCAAAGTGCTAGGATTACAGGCATGAGCCACCGCACCCGGCCTATCCTAGAACCCTCTATTACGCTTCAGATGCATAGACTCAGCTGCCTATTTGACACTGTCACCTTTTCTCCAAACTGTTCTGTTTTGTAAGTTTTCAGGTAACTGCACTATAACCATCCCAATTTTTTTTTTTTTTTTGAGACAGGGTCTTGCTCTGTTGCCCAAGCTGTAGTGCAGTGGCACAATTGTGGCTCACTGCAGCCTTGACTTCCTGGGCTCAAGTGATCCTCCCACCTCAGCTCCTGAGTAGCTGGGACTACAAGCATGTGCCACCAGGTCTGGTGGATTTTTTTTTTTTCTGGTAGAGATAGGGTCTATGTTGTCCAGGCTGGTCTCAAACTCCTGGGCTCAAGTGATTCTTCTGCGTCAGCCTCCCAAAATGCTGGGATTACAGGTGAGAGCCACTGTGCCTAGACAACCCAATTTCTTTCTTTCTCTCTCTCTCTCTATTTTTGGAGATGGAGTCTCGCTCTGTTACCCAGGATGGAGTTCAGTGGTGCGATCTCGGTTCACTGCAACCTCTGCCTCCCAGGTTCAGGCCATTATCCTGCCGCAGCCTCCCAAGTAGCTGTGATTACAGGCACCCACCACCATCATGGCCGGCTAATTTTTGTATTTTTAGTAGAGACGGGGTTTCACCATGTTGACCAGGCTGGTCTCGAACTCTGACCTCAGGTGATCCACCTGCCTCGGCCTCCCAAAGTGCTGGGATTACAGACGTGAGTCACCGTGCTTGGCCGGCCAACCCAATTTCTTAAGCTACAAACTTGGGTATCACCCCTAGTCCCCTGCTGTCCATATCTACCATCCCATTACCAAGTTCTATCTATTCTTTATAGTTATCAGATATCTACTTTTCTCTCTCCTATCATTACCTTATTTCAGACTCTAAATCTTGGCCCATCTGGATTACTACAATAGCCTCCGAACTGGTTTTTCTTTTTTCTTTTTTTTCCCTTTAAAACATAGCAGACACTATAAAAGGAGTAACTGGGTTTTCTCCTTCTAATTTTGTTTTGCATCATTCTTCCCATTTCTTAGAGTAGTGCCTTTTTTTTTTTTTTTTTTTTTTTAAACTGTTTTGGGTCACAGTTCCTTTAAAGAATGTAATGAAAGGTATGGAGAGCTTCACTGAAAAATGCACATAAGTACAAGCAGACTCTCTGAAATCCATGCATGGAGTAGTACAGGTTCGGAACTGCTATGCTATAATAATCTTTCTAACATATAAATCCAGTTACTTCATTTCCCTGCTTAAAGTCCATCAGTGGCTCTCCCTTGTCTTCAGGATAAAGTCCACACCTCTTAGACAAACATGTACACAAATAATAAATAATTCCAGTTATAAATATAAATGCTGTGAAGTATATGAAATGAGAAATGTGGTAGGGACCAGTGTAGGACAGGATAATGGTGCTTGAAGTCTATGAAAAGAGCATTTAAGACAGAAATGATACAAACAGAAACCACTACATGAAGATCTGGGGACAAACATTTGAAGCCAGAGGCATGATAAGGGCCAAAGTCTAAAGACTAGAAAGAGTTTGACATGTTTAAGAGATAGAAAGTCAGTAGGGGGAACACAGTGAGCAAGACGGAGATGGGGCAGAGGTGAGGTTGAAGAGCCCTGTCTCCAACAGATCATACGAAGACCTAGATCATGTAAGGCTTCCTAGCCTGTATCTTGGATTTCTTCTAAGAGTAAAGGAAAGCTATTAAAGGAGTTTAATCAGGGGATGTATTGTTTTGTTTTGAACTTAGAAAGTCATTTTGGCTACTAAGTAGGTAAGAATGCAGCTAGGGAGACCATTAACGAAAGGGTTAGGAAAGAGTTGATGAGAGATGGCAGATAAAAGATGAGAAATGGTTGGATTTGAGGTAATTTTGGAAACTGGGCTGATATGTTTTACTGTGAGATTAGAGGGTTCCAAGGATTTTGGCCTAAGCAGAAATGGTGGTGTCCTAGGTGGCTGGCCTAGGTGGTAGCGTCTTTTACTAAGAGGAGGAATCAATTACTCTGTTTTGGCCACACTAAGTTTGAGATGCTTACTGACATCTTTATAGGCATGCTAAGAAGGCACTGAATATGGGTTCAGGCCTATGTATAGTTTTAGACCCATTTTCACCACTGGTCCCTATAGGTTTTTAGGTTCTTGCTATATTGAGCAACCTAAACGTTTTCTAGGCCCCTTTTTACATAAGCTGTTACTTCTGTTCAATGAAAGAATTAAGGCTCAGAAGGGAGACAGTAATGGTTCATTCTTTGTTAGTCTATTTCTAATATTTAATGAGGTTCATAATCCTACTGCTTCTTAGCTCAGGAAGCTTTAAGCTCTCTTGGGGCTTGTTATCTGAGTGCTCTTTCTGGCCTGCTTCAGGGTGAGGACTTCTTTTTTTTTTTTTTTTTTTTTTTTTGAGACAGAGTCTCGCTGTGTCGCCCAGGCTGGAGTGCAGTGGCCGGATCTCAGCTCACTGCAAGCCGTCCGCCTCCTGGGTTTGCGCCATTCTCCTGCCTCAGCCTCCCGAGTAGCTGGGACTACAGGCGCCTGCCACCTCGCCCAGCTAGTTTTTTGCATTTTTTAGTAGAGACGGGGTTTCACTGTGTTAGCCAGGATGGTCTCGATCTCCTGACCTCGTGATCCGCCCGTCTCGGCCTCCCAAAGTGCTGGGATTACAGGCTTGAGCCACCGTGCCCGGCCCAGGGTGAGGACTTCTAATCCAGAAGCCCCATTACCTCCTTCTTATCTGTAGTATGTTTTGGTCTCTTGGCCTTGGGTTCCCCAGCAGCATCTTCATCAGATGATCTGCGCCTTTTACCTTTTCCTGCCAAACAAACAATTGAACACTTAAGACTGTTTATCTCATATGATGACAGCAAATGACCAAACATGAGAGCAGGTGTCTTTCATTCCAAAGACATCTGTAGCTGCCTCTAGATCAGAGTTGCTTAGGGGGCTGAAGAGCTGTAAGAAACTCAAGTAAAGGATGAAATAATCTGAAACTCAACATGTTCAAAAAGAAGCTTATAGTCTTTCTCCTCCAATACTCTCTTTCATGGCCAATGTTATCACCATCCTCCCACATGTGCAAGTCAGACACACAAATGTCATTCTTAATACTTGTCTCCTTCACCCTCTGTTTCATTTTCCACCAGTCTGTCAACATTTACCTTTGCCCCATTCTCCCATCCTTTCTGTAGACAAAAAATCTTTTAAAAGTATAAATTAGATCATGTCATTTCCTTAAAAATCCTTTAGTGGTTTTCCTTTGCTCTTGGCATAAAGAACAAATGCTCTATAAGGTCTTACTTGATTTAGTCCCTGCCTGTCTCCCATCCAAGTACTAAGCAGGTCGATCCTGATTAGCTTCTGATATCAGACCCCTGCCTATCTATGTCTCTAACCTTATCTCATGCCTCTTTTGCTTTGCTTACAATGCTTTAGCTATACTGACATTCTCTCATTTCCTCAAATGCTTTTTTTTTTTTTTGAGACGGAGTCTTGCTCTGTTACCCAGGCTGGAGTGTGACAGAGCTGGAGTGCAATGGCATGATCTCAGATCTTGGCTCACTGCAAGCTCTGCCTCCTGGGTTCATGCCATTCTCCTGCTGCAGCCTCCAGAGTAGCTGGGACTATAGCACCCGCCACCATGCCCGACTAATTTTTGTATTTTATTTTTTAGAGACAGGGTTTCACTGTGTTAGCCAGGATGGTCTTGATCTCCTGACCTCGTGACCCACCTACCCCGGCCTCCCCAAGTGCTGGGATTACAGGCATGAGCCACCGTGCCTGGTCTACAAAATGCTGTTTATTTTTTTTTTTTTTACTACATACTATTGCCTTTGCCAAAAATGCTTTTCCTCTGTTACCTCACTGTTAGCTTCCACTTTAAATCTTAGCTCAAATGTCACCTTCTCAAAGAAACATGAGGCCTAAACTCCCAGATGAATCCTGTCCCTCATTATGTATTTTCTTCTTTTTTTCTGAGATGGTCTCACTCTGTCGCCCAGGCTGGAGTGCAGTGGCGCAGTCTTGGCTCACTGCAACCTCTGTCTCCTGGGTTCAAGCAATTCTCCTGCCCCAGCCTCCCGAGTAGCTGGGATTACAGGCGTACACCACCATAACTGGCTAATTTTTACAATTTTAGTAGACATGGGGTTTCACCATGTTGCCCAGGCTGGTCTGGAACTCCTGGCCTTATGCAATTCGCCTGCCTCAGTCTCCCAAAGTCTCCATTATATATTTTCATAACACCTCATACTTTACCTTCATGGTACTTATCACGGTTTAATTATATATTGATGTGATTTTCTGATTAATGTATGTGTCATAATACTATGACAGTTCCTTCATAGGAATATTTCCTTCATAGTACTTATCACCGTTTAATGATATATCGATGTGATTTTCTGATTAATGTATGTCTCCTAAAGCCCCATGACAGAGACCATGATTTTTTCATTGTTATACACCACGATGTTTGACACATAGCAAATGTTCAGACTGATTGGCAAATCAGTCTGATTTACCAATGGTAAATGTTCAACTGATTCATACATTTGACAATCAATCAAGAAGAATCTACAATTAAGGCAAGTCACAGTTCCAGGGGTTAAAATTCCTTACCTATCAAGCTCAGCTTAGGAACCAGGTACATGTCCTTTTCATTAATGACAAGTGTGGGGGCAGGTGGTGGTGGCCCAGGGTCTGAATTCTCAGTGGTAGGTACTGAGGGGCAGCGTTGTACAAAGTGTGTGTCTGCCAGTCGTACAAATGTGTTTGATACTTCAGCATAGTCCATGGTCTTGCCATCTGTATAAGAGAGGAAAAAGGCAGATGAGATGGCCTAAGATAGCTCAGGGTCCATTCCTGTAGCCAGCTGATCTATGCTTTTGTTGACAACTATGGATACAGTACTGACCCTCCATGGTCTCTGTGAGCCGGTCTGCCACCTTCTTCACAACAGCTGACATTGTCAGTTTGCCATTCAACAGAAGCTCCTCAACAATCAGTTCTCCAGTGTCACTGTACAGAGTTTTGGTAGTATAGATGTACCGGGGATATCTAAGCATTCGTAATACCCGGCTGCACTGGGCTTCATACTCCACCACACCACGTTTGTGCACTTGATAACTCACCAGGTTATGTTGGATGAGGACACACAGGGCTTTTTTCACCTAGATGGGACGACATAAAGAGAAGAGAGGAAAGACCTGAAGATATAGCTCATTACTGCTGGAAATTTTTTGTCCAACAACTTACTAAGCATCAGAAAATGGCTAGATAATTTCTGCACTTATTTCCTCTCTCCATTGGAGTAGCTAATAAGAATCAGACATCAATACAATAAATCAGGAAGATTCTTTGCTATATTTACTCTGATCCTTATCTTTCAAAACACAATTTACTTTCATCATTCTCCTTCCTTAAAGGCAGTACTGAGATTAATAGACCTATTGTGAATAAATGAGGTATGGCATGGGAAGAGCAAAGATTTGCCTAAAAGCTGTGATGAACTAGGAACACTTTGAGAAACAAAATGTTGATGCCTAAGTCCCATCCTTTTCTTCCCCAAATAACATTGTTCTGCTCCCAGGGCAAGTTTTCTTCATTTTTCCTTTTCTGGGGTGAGAAGAACAATATTCAAAGGTGGGTGCGATAAATTAGTTAAATTAGA
This sequence comes from Rhinopithecus bieti, assembly GCF_001698545.2. Lineage (NCBI taxonomy): Eukaryota > Metazoa > Chordata > Mammalia > Primates > Cercopithecidae > Rhinopithecus > Rhinopithecus bieti. The sequence goes on from NW_016803318.1 coordinate 228,758, forward strand.
GAAAATTAATGTCATTTAGACATACCTGATCCAGTGATGTTCCTGTGTCATGGGCAATTACTCTTAGTGGCTGGCTGCCGGTTCTTATCAGATGGACTCCAATTTTTTCTACAATCTCTCCAAAATGCTCTTGCAGCAACAAAGAACACAGCTTAATTTCTGCTTGAGTCATGGTACTGGGGAGTCTGAGAGCTAGGGAAAAACACCAAAACGGTACAATGGAAAGTCTTTCATGCTGGAAGCAGAGCTGCTGAGTGTAAATTCATGTATTCTTTCTGGAGGGCAATTTGACAATATGTATCAAAAAGCCTTAAAAATCTTGCATATGTTTGAAACAACAATTTCTTTTGGATATTGTGTCCAAGGAAAGAATAAAAGCTAATAATAATGAAGTCATTAGTTCTCTTTATAATACAGACTTACTGGAAACAATCTAACGTCTAACAATAAATGATAGCATACCCATACAATGGCATACTATGCCAACAAAGTTATTTAGTACCATGTGTATTCGTGTGGAAGAAAATTATTCACAATAGGCCGGCGCTGTGGCTCACGCCTGCAATCCCAGCACTTTGGGAGGCCAAGGTGGGCGTATCACGAGGTCAGGAGTTTGAGAACAGCCTGGCCAACATAGTGAACCCCTTCTATACTAAAAATACAAAAAACACTTAGCTGGGCGTGGTGGCGGGCGCCTGTAATCCCAACTACTTGGGAGGCTGAGGCAGGAGAATCGCTTGAAGCCAGGAGACGGAGGTTGCAGTGAGCCGAGATCGCGCCACTGCACTCCAACCCGGGCGACAGTGCGAGACTCCGTCTCCAAAAAAAAAAAAAAAAAACCCCCCCCCAAAAGGAAGAAAATTATTCATAATATATTAAGTGACAGAAGCTGAAAAAATATAAAATTCAATTATTGTAAAAAAAGGAAAATGTATGCATAGAAAAAGACTATGCATCAAATATACCTTTATGGGATTATGCATGATTCTGATTTTCTTTAAAGATTGGGAGTAGATGATTTTGCAGTCTGTCACAGACCTTAGTTTCTACACTTCATTGCTTGGAAAAATTAAGGTCACTGTTCACAGCCCGGTGGAAGTGAGCAGGCAGTGTTATTCTTAGTCCATAAAGGAAATGATAATTTCGAAAAAGAAATGTAGGCGGTAAAGGACTGCTTCTCAACAGGGTGTGTCAAATAGGAGATGAGGTTACGTTGTCTGCAGGACAGTATTCAATTCTCAAACTTCTACTCCTTGACAAAGTTGACACAATCAGAAAAGGACGTAGTTTATTATACGATTACTTTCTTATTACAAATTGCTACCAAACATTACTTATTTCTTCCAATTCCTAAGAAACCTCAGTATCACCAGAGACCTATTTCGTCCATCCGCGTATCTTTGCAGAAGCATTCCCAGATCCCTTGCCATCCTCGGAAAGGACTTCCAAGACGCTTGGCTCCTAGCTCTACACTCCCTTTACACAGGTTCCCACTCCGGATTTGGTCTCTTGGTCCAGTCAGTGCTGCCACGTTCAGACAGCATTTTCCACTAACCTCAGGATCAGCGCAGTTCAGAGGCACCAACCCCAACGCTGCTGAGCTTCCCGCGACGCCTTCCTGCGGCTCCCTCTGGCCTTCTGAGCGGAAGTGGAGCCCACCGCCCTTTCAAGGAAGAGGACGGCCACCGAAGAGGACGCGGAAAGGCAAAAAGCGCGTGCCGCTCTACCCCAGAGTTTCGGCGGCTTCCGGGGACGCTCTTTCTTTCTTCTCGCTGGAAGGCTGGAGGACCAGCGAGGGGCTGTTTGTGGAGCCGGCGGGCGGGCGGTTTGCCTCTCCTTCCTGAGCTTATTTGGTGCTGGGAGGCGGGCCGCAGGGTTGCTGTTGGCGCCGCCGCCTCTCTGGGTCTGGCCGACTCACGTGACCGACGCGGGCTCTGAAGCGGTGGGCCGCACCGAGGCGGCGGTGGCTACTGCAGCCCGGGAGGTAGCGGCCTGGCGAGGGACTGGCCGGCTGCCCTCTAGGACGGCCGCGGCGGAGGACAAAAATGGCGGAGGCTTCGGCGGCCGGGGCGGATTCGGGCGCCGCTGTAGCCGCCCACCGGTTTTTCTGCCACTTTTGCAAGGGCGAGGTCAGCCCCAAACTACCGGTAAGAGCCCCATGTTCTCTGTACTTGGGAACCTCATAGATTCCTGGCTCCGATGTCCCAGAACTGGGTCTGGAGCTTTCCGCACACCCTTGACTCCCCGGACATCGGTCTGCCGAATACCTGCTGCCCACTTTTCCAGCCACTGGTCCTAAACCCTGGGCGTCACGGCTCCGGCCCCGTACCTCCTGCCTACCTCTTAATTCATCCTGGGCTGCTCCACCTGATCTCACCTCTTTACCTCCCTTGTCCTTATTATTATTATTTTTTTCTTAGCAAGTTTCCCTCTGATAACTCTCCCCTCAATTTTCTTGCATTCTTTTATACCTGGTCTTTTCCCCACGATGACCTCCCCCCATACTCCTTCCGCTGTGTCTTCTCACCTTGCTCTACGTTCTTTTCCACTTTTCACTCCCCCCGCCCCCGCCACCTCCCTTGTCAGTGAAGCAAAATAGCGGATTGCTGAGGATTGTCCCTATTCGGTTTTCTCTGGGGAAGGAAGGAAGCACAGAAAGGGGGTTGGATGGTATCTGTGAGGCGAAAAGAAGGATTTTGCTCTTCAGTGGTTTCCAGGGTCCTTGTGAAAGTGAAAATAGCAGCGTACTAATGACTTGCAGACGGCCTGCACTCCTATCACTATTGAAGGAAATAGCTTTAGGAAGAAGGCAGGACGTACTGTTTCAACTTCGTTTATTTTAGTTGTCATGTTGCCAGTGTCTTTAATACCATTGTTCCGCCCCTCGCCGTGTCCTTTTCTTCACTTAAGAAAAAGAGCCGGGACAGAATGTTTGGATTGCTTCCTCTGACATGAAATTGGTTTTCACGAGTTTCTGCCAGACTGTTAGCTCCTTGAGAGGCAGTGCTGTGGTTGTGAAGAAAGCACTTTTGTAGGTCAGGCGCAGTGGCTCAGGTCTGTAATCCCAGTACTTTGGGAGGACGAGGCAGGAGGATTGCTTGAGGCCAGGAGTTTGAGACCAGCCTGGGCAACACAGTGAGACCCCTCTCTACAAAAAACAAACAACACTTATGCAGCTTATTAGCTAGCACCAGCATCACAAACCCAGAAGCTGTTTTGGGTTGGGTTGTAGCTACTACGAGGGGCTCCCCCAGGGTGAATGTCAGTCCTATCTTTAGCCAACTGTCTTCATGGTTGTTCCGTTCTTTAGAAGTGTCCAGGTTCAGTCTTACCATAGAGTGGCAGCATAATGTATGTTTATATTTATGGTGTCTCAGATACAGTGTAGGAGGAAGCCTTCTAAAGTGAGTCTGTATATCTTATTTCTTAGAAACAAATGGAGTCCAGTGAATAAGTGCTTAAAGGGTGTTTTATGGTCTTCTCTCACTCAAAAGTTTTATTTAAGCCATTATGATATATTCTGTCCTCTCTACTTGCCTCACTCCCAACATTGGAGTCATAGTTTCATATAAATGCACTTAGCTTTTTTTTTTTTTCCTTTGAGACAGTCTCCCTCTATCACCCAGGAGCATGGTTTTGGCTGACTGCAACCTCCACCTGCCGGGTTCAAGCGAGTCTCCTGCCTCAGCCTCTAGGTAGCTGGGACTATAGGCACGCGACCACCACACCCTGGCTAGTTTTTGTATTTTTAGTAAAGACGGAGTTTCACCTTGTTGGCCAAGCTGGTCTCAAACTCTTGACCTCAAGTGATCCGCCCGGCTCGGGCTCCCAAAGTGCTGAGATTACAGGCGTGAGCCACCACTCCCCGCCTAAATGCTAGTTTTGCTTGCTGATTTTGCTGTGTGTTTATGGTTTTCTTTTTTCTTTTTTGGCCATATTTCAGTGCTGGGAAGAGCAGGTGCCTAGTTTTTTTCCAGCCAACATCAGAGCCAGCAGAACTCTTTTACCATAGAGAGGGAGTCTGGAATTCAGCCAGCATGTGTGTGACTGACCAGTGGTGTGTTGTTGAATGTGATGCCTTGTTGAATATTGCAACCTTAGCTTTTTTGATCTTTAAGTTGCTGTACACTATTTTGCCTTTAAGAGTGAGAAGTTGGCCAGGCGTGGTGGCTCACGCCTGCAATCCCAACACTTTGGAAGTCCAAGGCAGGCAGATCGCTTGAGCTTAGGAGTTCGAGACTAGCCTGGGCAACATGGAGAAGCCCCATCTGTACCAAAAAATAAAAAAATCTGCTGTGTGTGGTGGCATGCATCTGTGGTCCCAGCTATTCAGGAGGCTGAGGTAGGAGGAGTGCCTGACCCCAGGAGGCGGAAGTTGCAGTGAACTGAGATTCCACCATTGCACTCCAGCCGGGGAAACAGAGGGGATCCTGTTCAAAAAAAAAAAAAAAAAAAAGAGTGAGAAGACAGTCTAAATTTCCACAATTGATTATGTATTTTCTTCTCATCTTTAAGTCCTTACTTCAAAGGGATACTTTTAAAGGCTGAGTAGGTGTTTTTCTAAGCCTTACTTAATGCCTGGAGAAGTTTCTTGATCTTTTTGGTCTGATACATTATTTGTCATGTCTGATTTGTAAATTGAGGCCCCACAGAATTGAATATAACCAGATTCTTCCTAAATATATCCAAGGTTCTCTGCTGAGTGTCCTGGAGGTGATATGGAGCGATATGTGGTTCCTGACCTTAAGGATCTTACAGCTTTTGGGGAAAAACAAGGCAAACATGGAAAAAGTAACAACGTAAAGGGGTGAGGATGTGTGCTTTAGGATACAGAGAGGAGAATTTCATAGCATTGATGCGGCCAGTGGGATTTAAATTGAGTTTTGAGGGATAGGTACATTTCAGATTGAGAATTCCAAAGACTGTGAGGTAGCAAAAGGAAGGGGGGTGATGAAGAGGGGAGAAGCATTTAGTCATGTTTTTTTCACAACTAAAAGTTGTGTACTGTATTTTTTGTAGTGTACAGCATGATTTGATATATGTATACATGGAATGGTTAAACCAAGCTATTTAACATGTATTACCTCACATATTTATTTTTGTGTGGTGAGAACACTTAAATTCTACTGTCTTAGCAATTTTCAATTATACAGTATATTCTCTACTTTTTTTTTTTTTTTTTTTTGAGACGGAGTCTTGCTCTGTCGCCAGGCTGGAGTGCAGTGGTGCAATCTTGACTCACTGCAGTCTCCGCCTCCTGGGTTCAAGCAATTCTCCTGCCTCAGCCTCCTGAGTAGTGGAGACTACAGGCACATGCCACCATGCCCAGCAAATTTTTGTATTTTTAGTAGAGATGGGGTTTCACCATGTTAACCAGGATGGTCTCCATCTCGACCTCGTGATACGCCCACCTCGGCCTCCCAAAGTGATGGGATTACGGGCGTGAGCCATCACACCCGGCCTCCTTTTTTATTTTTAAATAGAGACAGAATTTATTCTGTTTTGTTGCCCAGGCTGTTCTTGAATTCGTGGGCTCAATCTATCCTCCCACTATAGCCTCCTGAGTATTAGTAGATAGGTGGGTTCCACCATGTGCGGCTAATTTTTTTTTCTTTTTTGTAGAGATGCGATTTTGCCACGTTGCCCCGGCTGGTCTCAAATTCCTGAGCTTAAGCAATCTGCCTGCCATAGCCTCCCAAAGTGCTGGGGTTACAGGCATGAGCCATTGCGGCTGGCCTGATATGTGGTTTTTGTTTTTAATTCTGTTTATGTGATGAATCACATTTATTGATTTACGTATGTTGAACCAACCTTGCACCCCAGGAGTAAAGACTACTTGATTGTGGTGGATTAGCTTTTATTTTATTTTATTTTATTTTTGAGACGGAGTCTTGCTCTGTCGCCCAGGCTGGAGTGCAGTGGCGCTATCTCGGCTCACTGCAAGCTCCGCCTCCCAGGTTCACGCCATTCTCCTGCCTCAGCCTCCTGAGTAGCTGGGACTACAGGCACCTGCCACCATGCCTGGCTAATTTTTTGTATTTTTAGTAGAGATGGGGTTTCACCGTGTTAGCCAGGATGGTCTCGATCTCCTGACCATGTGGATCCGTCTGGCTCTGCCTCCCAAAATGCCGGGATTACAGGCGTGAGCCACTGTGCCCGGCTGCTTTTTATTTACTTACTTACTCACTTATTTATTTATTTATTTGAGACGGAGTCTCGCTCTGTCGTCCAGGCTGGAGTGCAGTGGAACTAGCTCAGCTCACTGCAACCTCTGCCTTGTGGGTTCAAGTGATTCTCGTGCCTCAGCCTCCCAGGTACCTGAGATTACAGGTTTGCACCACTAGACCTGGCTAATTTTTGTACTTTCAGTAGAGATGGGGTTTTCCCGTGTTGGCCGGGTTGGCCTTGAAATCCTGACCTCAAGTGATCTGCCTGACTTGGCCCTGCAAAGTGCTGAGATAACAGATGTGAGCCACCACACTGGCCTGTGTTAGCTTTTTAATGTGCTGCTGGTTCGGTTTGTTAGTATTTTATTTAGGATTTTTGTGTCTGTGTTCATCAGGGATATTGGCCTAGAGTTTTTTTCTTTTTTCGTTGTGTCTTTGCCAGGTTTTGGTATCAGAATGCTGCTGGCCTCATAGAATGGGTTAGGGAAGAGTCCCTCCTCGATTTTTTGGAATAATTTCAGTAGAATTGGTACCAGCTCTTCTTCGTGTGTCTGGTAGAATTTGGCTGTGAGTCCATCTGGTCCAGGGCCTTTTCTGGTTGGTAAGTTTTTATTTTTCATTATTTTTTGAGACAGGGTCTCACTGTGTTGCTCATACTGGAATTCAGTGGCGTGATCACGGCTCACTGCAGCCTCGACTTCCAGACTCAGGTGATCCTACCACCTTAGCCTCATGAGTAGCTGGGCCTAGAGGTATGTGCTACCACACCTGGCTCATTTTCTGTTTTGTTTTGTTTTATTTTTTGTTTTTGAGAGATAAGGTTTCTTCATGTTGCCTAGACTGGTCTCTCCTGGGCTCAAGTGATCTGCCTGCCTTTGTCTCCCAAAGTGCTGGGGTTGTAGGCATGAGCCATGGCCCTGGCCAGGTTTTTTATTACTGATTCAATTTTGGAACTCATCATTGGTCTGTTCAGAATTTCAGTTTCTTCCTGGTTCAGTCTTCCTTGTATGTTTGCAGGAATTTATCTGGAATTTTAGGTTTTCTAGTTTGTGTGCATAGAGGTGTTTGTAATAGTCTCTGAGGGTTTTTTGTATTTCTGTGGGATTGGTGGTGATGTCAGTTTTGTCATTTCTGATTGTGTTTATTTAGATCTTCTCTCTTTTTTTCTTTATTAATCTAGCTAGGGATCTATCAATTTTGTTTATCATTTGAAAGAACCAACTTTTGGTTTCGTTTATCATTTATTTGTATGGATTTTCACATCTCAATTTCATTCAGTTCAGCACTGATTTTGGTTTTTCTGCTGGCTTTGGGATTGGTTTGTTCGTTTTTCTAGTTTCTCTAGGTGTGATGTTAGGTTGTTAATTTGAGATCTTTCTAGCTTTTTGATGTCAGTGTTTAGTGCTATAAACTTTCCTCTTAATACTGCTTTAACTGTGTCCTGGTGATTCTGGTATGCTGTATCTGTGTTTTCATTAATTTCAGAGAACTTTCTGATTTCTCCCTTAATTTCAGTTTTTACTCAGAAGTCATTCGGGAGCAAGTTGTTTCATTTCCGTGTAATTGTATAGTTTTGAGAGACCTTGTTAGTATTGATTTCTATTTTAATTGTGCTATGGTCCAAGAGTGTGGTTGTTATGATTTTGGTTTTTTTTGCCTACGCACTTCTCGAAAGAAGACATATATGTGGCCCAATAAGCATATGAAAAAATGCTCAACATCGCTAATCATCAGACAAATGCAAACCAAAACCACAGTGAGATGCCATCTCACACCAGTCAGAATAGCTATTATTAGAAAGTCAAAAATAACAGTTGTTGGCAAGGTTGTGGAGTAAAGGGAATGCTTATACACTGCGGGTGAGAATGTAAATTAGTTCAGCCACTGTGGAAGGCAGTTTGATTTCCCAAAGAACTTAAAACAGAACTACCATTCTGCCCAGCAATCCGTTACTGGGTTATATACCCAAAGGAATATAAATCGTTTTACCAAAAAGGCACATGCACTTGTATGTTTATTGTGGCACTATTCACAAGAGCAAAGACATGGAATCAACCTAGATGCCCATCAGTGGTGGACTTAATAAAGAAAATGTGGTACACGTATACCATGGGATACTATGCAGCTATTTAAAAAAAAACCAAAACTGAAATCATGTCCTTTGCAGCAACATGGATGCAGCTGGAGGTCATTATCCTAAGTGAATTAAAGCAGGAACAGAAAGCCAAGTACCACGTGTTCTCACTTATAAGTGGGAGCTAACATTGAGTACACATGGGCACAAACATGGACACGAGGGCTTACTTGAGGTGGTGAGGGTAAGAGGAGGATGAGGGTCAAAAAACTATCTGTCTTGTACTATGCTCAGTTGCTGGGTGACAAAATCTGTACACCAAATTCCAGTGATGTAGTTTATCCATGTAACAAATGTACATATGTACCCCCAAACCTAAAATCCAAGAAAGATGTATAGAAAACAAAGAGCAAAATGAAGGACATAAAACCTAAAAACCATTTATAGTCAATATATAAAAGGCTTAATACCCCAGTCAAAATCAGATATGGATAAATTTTATAAAAACAAAGTAATCGAGACCATCCTGGCTAACACGGTGAAACCCCGTCTCTACTAAAAAAAATACAAAAACTAGCCGGGCGAGGTGGCGGGCGCCTGTAGTCCCAGCTACTCGGGAGGCTGAGGCAGGAGAATGGCGTAAACCCGGGAGGCGGAGCTTGCAGTGAGCTGAGATCCGGCCACTGCACTCCAGTCCGGGCGACAGAGCGAGACTCCGCCTCAAAAAAAAAAAAATAAAAAAAAAAAAAACACACACACAAAGTAAACAAAGAAGGTACTGACTCTTGTGATAGTTGGATACCAAGAACCATCACTTACTAGGGCATGCTGTGGCTCACACCTGTTATACCAGCACTTTGGGAACCCAAGGCAGGAGAGGATTGCCTGAGCCCAGGAGTTTGGTACTAGCCTGGGCAACAAAGTGAGACCCTATCTCTACAAAAATAAAAAAAATTAGCCAGGGGTGGTGGTGTGTGCCTGTGGTCCTAGCTACTCAGGAGGCTGAGGTGGGGAAGATAGCTCAAGCCCGGGAGGTCGAGGCTGCAGTGAGCTGTGATTGTGCCAGTACACTCCAGTCTGGGTGACAGAGCGAGCTTATCTCAGAAAGGAAAAGAACAGAAAAAGACTCCATGATATAATCTAATCAGCTTCAAAAACCCAACTCATTCCTCCATACACCCTGTGCCTTGGCCATAGCATTTACCTCACCATTCTCCTATGTGTTACCTATTTTTAGATCTCTGTCTCCTTTTGTTTAAAATGTTCTCCCAGTCTGGACAACATAGCAAGACCCTGTCTCAACAAAAATAAAAAAAAAAACTTAGCTGGGCATGGTGGCATGTGCTTGTAGTCCTAGCTACTTGGGAGGCTGAGGTGAAAGAATTGCTTGAGCCCAGGATATTTGAGGTTACAGTGAGCTATGGTTGTGCCACTGTACTCCAGCCTGGGCAACAGAGACCCAGTCTGGAGGAGAGAGAAGAGAGGGGAGAAAGGGGAGAGGGTAGAGAGGAGAGAGGAGAGAAAAAAGAAAAGAAAGAGAAAGAAAGAACCCATCACCTGTGAGTGCTGTCCTCACTGAACACCAGAGGCTGGGTACTGAGTTTACATCAGCTTTTGATGAGCTATTACTAGGTTTCTTCACCCATTCAATGGGAAGGACTGTTTCAGAGCCATAATTGTGTTCAATGGGACTAGGTTGCAAGGTTTAATCACTCTTCTTTTTAAAATTTTGTTATTTTATTATTTCATCTTTTTTTTTTTTTAAGCCACATGTAGACTGAATTCATTTAATTTCATAAAATAACACTCCTTACTGCTAATCCTGATCAATTCTAGCTTTGTGTGTCTTTGGGTTGGATCCACCCAGATAAGAGGACAAAAGAGGGCAGGGCATGGTGACTAGCGCCTGTAATCCCAGCATTTTGGGAGGCCAAGGTGGGCAGATCACCTGAGGTCAGGAGTTCGAGACCAGCGTGGTCAACATGGTGAAATCCCGTCTCTACTAAAAATACAAAACTTAGCCTCGTGTGGTGGTGGGCGCCTCTAATCTAAGCAATTTAGTGATTTGAGCTGGGCTCAGGAGACTGAGGCAGGAGAATTGCTTGAAAACCCGGGAGGCAGAGGTTGCAGTGAGCCGAGATTGCACCACTGTACTCGCAACAAGAGGGAGACTCCATCTCAAAAAAAAAAAAAAAAAGAAAAAAGAAAAAAACCATTCAAAAAGAGGACAAAAGGTTCATTTGGAAAGAAGATATTAAGAAATAAGGAGAAATCATGGAGGGAATTTAAAAATGAAAACATATTTCATGGCATTGTTTTCTGTTAGGCTTCAAAAAGTCTCCATTCCAAGTGAGTATTGTTTAGGAATTTCTCCTTCTTATTGAAAGTGTTTTCCTATTTACAGTGAAAATAACTTTAGTAAAATTTTGTGAGTACTAAACTTGGATTTTAAAATCAGAGATTTCGATTCTATAGTCTGGAGCCTCAGGATTTCAAGTTTCTGTAGGATTGGGTAAAATGCCATTATAGATTTTTTGGTCATCAGTTGATAGAATAAATAAATACTTAAAGTAACTTCAGAGTATTATTTTCAAAACCATAGCAGAAATTCGAACTATCTTGTTGAGAGACAATGTGAAGCCATGACTAATGGAGTTAATATGCTACGTTGATTATGAATGACTGAGTAGTACACTACAGAGGGCAGTGTCATGGAGTGTAAAGGTGTTATTCCGTCCCTACACCCTACCATCCATCTTTCCCCGTTAAATCAAGGTCAGGGAATGTAACCTCATGAGATTAAATCTGGTAGCGTCATCATTAAACAGATGAGATAAATCATATGCAGAGTAACCTACTTTTGGTATTGGTGAGACTAGGGTTTCTTTAAGTATTTTATGGAGATCAGGGTATCTTCCTATATCCAGATGAAGAGATCAGGTTAAGGACTGCTCACCTTCAGGCTCCACCTGAAGAAACTATGTAGTAGGCTTCTCTCCCTCTATCTTCTTATTTTATCATCTTCTGTGATCTAATAAAATGTTTTCCTTATCAATAAGTAATGTTATCTAGTTTGGCTCTACCAGGTGCTACAGAAGGCATTCATCATTGAATTGTACTTGTAATAACTCTAATACAGGAAAATGTTCAAACCACCCATAATAAAAGTAGCTAAAAAGCAGATTTCTTAAAGACTTTGTGACCCTTTAAGCTCACTGACCTTTCTAAGTTGCACGATTCTTAGAAAGGTCCCAGAGAGGTGTCTATCTGGTGTTATATAGCAGTTGCTAATTAAATATTTTTTGATTGAATGATTGATATGAGTTGAACACCCAGTAGTTATATTTAAAAAGTAATGAGTTCAATGTTTTGAGGTCTTTAAAAGGCAACAGTGGTACAAAATGCAGGTGCTGCCATATGAAATTTGAATGTACAGTGTCAGTCCATATATTCACTGCAATATCTAGAAATAAATATGTAGTCTTATAGGTAGAGGCTAGTTTATCCTTGAAATTCTACTGATAAATATAAATGTATATATTGGGGAAATTTGTGTGGGACTTTTTCAGTATAAGGAAGAAAAAAATCTGAAAATTGAACTCACTGCAGATGAATTTTTTTGTATTTTTGGGGGAAGTACCAACTAGATGTGCTAATACTTTGTATTTCTTTATGTTTAGTTGCCTCTTTTTGTTTTTTAAACAGAATTTCCCTCTTTCACCCTGGCTGGAGTGCAGTGGCGCCATCTCGGCTCCCTACATCCTCCACCTTACAATTTCAAGCGATTCTCCTGCCTCAGCCTCCCAAGTAGCTGGGATTACAGGTGCCTGGCACTGCGCCCGGCTAATTTTTGTATTTTTAGTAGAGACGGGGGTTTCATCATGTTGGCCAGGCTGGATCTCTTCATAGCCTAATGAGCAATAAAGGAGATAGCCTAGAGCAGTGGTTTTCAATTTCAGGTAGTTTTGTTTCCCAGGGAACATTTGGCAAAGTCTGTAGACAATTTTTTTTTCTCACTTTGTTGCCCAGGTTGGAGTGCAGTGGTGTGATCACCGGCTCGCTGCAGCTTCTACCTCCTGGGCTCAAGCAGTCCTCCCACCTCAGCCTCCCAAGTAGCTGTACCACCATACCACCACACCCGGCTAATTTTTTAATTTTTTGTTGAGACAGAGTCTCACTGTGTTGCCTAGGCTGATGTCAAACTCCTGGCCTCAGGCAGGCCTGCTTGGGCCTCCAAAGTATTGGGATTGTAGGCGTGAGCCACCACACCCAGCCTCTAGACATTTTTGATTTTCATAACTGGGGGCTGTGAGGAGGGCTGCTACTGTTGTCCAGTAGGTAGAGGCCAGAGATGCTGCTGAACATGCTACAGTGCACAGGATAGCCCCCTCAAAGAATTATATTGGGCCCAAAAAGTTAAGAGGACTGAGGTTGAGAAACCCTGGGATAGCTAGAGGGATAGTCAGTGTCATCTTGTGCTAATGGTGTTTAAGGTTTGTTTTGGTGTAGGTTTGATTTTTAATTTTGGGATCCCATTGAATTTTCAGTAAGATAATTGAGACCATATAATTTTAGGCAAAACACTGATGGGAGAGATTGTTTAGTACAGGAACTAGGGTTCAGTTAGTGGCTGCAATTCCATTATAGCCATTATCAGTTGGAGTCACTTTCTCTCTTTGGAGTTACTGAGACCGGAGGAATTGGATTACTCCTCTCAAGTTACGTACTGTAAGGGCGACTTCTAAAAGAAAACTATCCACATGTTTTGTCAGTTGGGAATTGAGACAGTAACACTGCATGTAATTTAGTAAGACAGCTGGAAATCCCAGTTTGAAAACAAAATGAAAACAGACAACAAGCCTAACTTTTAGTTTTCCTTTCTGTGTTTCTCTTACACCTCTCAGAAGTTTCATGAGCTCTGGAAATTTTGTGTTTAACCTCTTAGTTTCTTCAACTTCTTGGTTGAGGGGGTATATTGGAGTTATTAATCTTTGTTCTAAAATTCTTCGGGTGCTTCTAACTGAGTCATCTGACCCTCTCAGTTTACCAAAGTATATCACACTGTAAAATAATACTTAGGTGCACGTATTGGAAGCTTGAATGAAGAATCTATCTGTATAATCCTAATTGAAAGGCAGTGTAAGAATGATGAGCAATCCTTATTTGCAGAGAAATGGGGCCATTACCATATTGGAAACATTTTGGTTGTTGTTGTAGTTTCACACGCAGAAGTTTAGGTGCTGAAAAATTTTTCTTTTTAAAAAATTTCTTTCTTCAATTATTTGCAGTTCAGAGTTTCTCTGAGGTCCCCAGATGCATGTATATCAGTTAGAAGTAGGCCAGGTATGGTGGCTCTTGCCTGCAATCCCAGCACTTTGGGAGGCTGAGGGGGGTGGATCACTTGAGCTCAGGAGTTTAAGACCAGCCTGGGTGATATGGCAAAACCCCATCTCTTGAAGAAAAAGACAGAAGTGAGTTGGCTCTAGTGATTTCTAAACCAGGCATACTTTTCTTGTATGGTAAGTAGACTGTTGGTGACTCTTTCCCCAAAACAGACCAGTTTTTTTTTTGAGACCTAGAGCCTCACTCTGGTGCCCAGGCTGGAGTGCAGTGGTGCGATCTCGGCTCACGGCAACCTCCGCCTCCCATGTTCAAGCAATTCTGGTGCCTCGACCTCCCGAGTAGCTGGGATTATGGGTGTGCGCCACCACACCTGGCTAATTTTGTATTTTTAGTAGAGTCAGGGTCTCACCATGTTGGCCAGGCTGGTCTCAAACCCCTGACCTCAAGTGATCCGCCTGCCTCGGCTTTCCAAAGTGCTGGGATTACAGGCGTGAGCCACCACGCCTGGCTAGACCAGTTAGTTTTATCTTCCTTGAAAATCTGTTAAGACAGATTAATCTCTCTCCTTGACAATTTGAGCAAGTGTCACAGGAAACTTCTTAGTAGACAAGGTAATGTTTACCTCGTTGCCACTTTGATGTTGTATAGATTTGAATAGACTTTTAAGTCATAGTACCATCTTCCAGAAGTTTCATTTTGCTTACGTTTCACCATGCTTATAATTTACATTCTCAAAAGAAAAAACAGTTATAGTTACATGCTCTTTCTTACCTTTTGCTGGATTAACTGAGACCTGCAAGCGTGCTACAGTGATGCTGATCTTCTAGCCCGTTAGTTCTCAAACCTCTCAGATCCAGTGCCCTCTTTTTATAAGTATTTTGAAATACTCTCTTTAATGAAATGAAATCCACAGGTAATACTTTTCTACACACGTGTGTGTGTTTGTATGTGTGTATATATATATATATGTATTTATCCTATTCACGTATATACTCTTTTTTTTTTTTTTTTTTTTTTTTTTGCAGACAGAATCTCTGTCAACCAGGCTGTGCTGCAGTGGCATGATCTTGGCTCACTGCATCCTCTGCCTCCAGGGTGCTTCAAGTGATGCTCGTGCCTTAGCCTTCCAAGTAGCTGAGATTACAAGTGTGCATCACCACACCTGGCTAATTTTTTTGTATTATTATTTATTCTTTGTAGAGACAGGGTTTCACCATGTTGGCCAGGCTGGTCTCGAACTCCTGGCCTCAAGTGATCCGCCCACCTCGGCCTTCCAAATTACTGGGGTTACAGGCGTGAGCCACCACGCCTGGCCCTACATATATAATTTAAAAAATTATCTTGCAGTAAGATGAAGGATAAATAGAAAACATTTCTGACAGATTCGCTTGACATGACAGCTGCCTGAGTAGACTGCTGTAAGGGTATTTGCAACTTAAATACCAGGAGAAGCAAACCAGTACAGTGAACAGTTCTTTGCAAATGTACAAATAAAACTCAAATACAGCTTCTTTCTTCTTCTTCTCCTCCTCCTCCTCCTTCTTCTTTTCTTCTTCTTCTTCCTCCTCTTCTTCCTCTTCCTCTTCTTCTTCCTCTTCCTCTTCTTCTTCTGTTTTTTTTTTTTTTGGTAGAGATGGGGTCTCACTTAGTTGCCCAGGCTGGTTTTGAATTAGGCTCAAGCTGTCCTCCTCCTTGGCCTCCCAAAGTGCTGTGATTACAAACGTGAGCCACTGTATTGGCCCCAAAGTACAGTTTTCTCTTTATTCAACAGTTGCTTCTCTGGACATTCAGTACGTATTAAAATTATGGACTGCGCACGGTGGCTTACGTCTGTAATCCCAGCACTTTGGGATGCCAAGGCAGATGGATCACTTGAGCCCAGGAGTTGGAGACTAGCCTGAGCAACATGGTAAAACTCTGTCTCTTCAAAAACATTATTATTCTTTTTTTTTTTTTGAGACGGAGTCTCGCTCTGTCGCCCAGGCTGGAGTGCAGTGGCCGGATCTCAGCTCATTGCAAGCTCCGCCTCCTGGGTTTACGCCATTCTCCTGCCTCAGCCTCCTGAGTAGCTGGGACTACAGACGTCCGCCACCTCGCCCGGCTAGTTTTTGTAGTTTTTAGTAGAGACGGGGTTTCACCATGTTAGCCAGGATGGTCTCGATCTCCTGACCTCGTGATCCGCCCATCTTGGCCTCCGAAAGTGCTGGGATTACAGGCTTGAGCCACTGCGCCCGGCCAAAAAAATTTTTTAAAAATTAGCCGGGCGTGGTGGCACGTGCCTGAAGTCCCAGCTACCTGGGAGGCTGAAGTGGGAGGATTACCTGAGCCCAGGAGGTCAAGGCTGTAGTGAACCGTGATCACACCGCTGCATTCCAGCCTGGGTGACAGAGTGAGACCCTGTCTCAAAGAATAAATAAATCAGTAAAATTATGCAGAAGGATTTGGTGCCTTATATGTAGAATGGAATTAGGTTCTAGGCTTTGATAATTATACAGATTTTTAAAATCTAGTTAACTATTCATAAGGAAGTTTGAGAATAAAGACATTTTTTTCTTTGTGCCAGACTTGCCTATGCTTTCCTGGCCTCTGCCAATTGAATGTCAGTAACACTTTTTTTTTTCTTCAACTTTTATTTTAAGTCCCAGGGCACATGTGCAGGATGTGCAGGTTTTGTTGTGTAGGTAAATGTGTGCCATGGTGGTTGCCTGCACAGATCAACTCATCACCTAGGTATGAAGCCTGGCATCCATTAGCTATTCTTCCTGAGGCTCCCCTCACAGGTCCCAGTGTGTGTTGTTCCCCACCATGTGTCCATGTGTTCTCATCATTTAGCTCCTACTTACAAATGAGAATATGTGATGTGTGGTTTTCTGTTCCTATGTTAGTTTGCTGAGGATAATGGCTTCCAGCTCCATCCACATCCCTGCAAAGTAATCACTCGTTCCTTTTTATGGCTGCATAGTATTCCATGGTGTATATGTACCACATTTTCTTTATCTAGCCTCTCATTGATGGGCATTTGGATTGATTCCATGTCTCTGCTATTGTGAATAGTGAGAAGCACTTCTTAACTGCTGTGACAACCAAAGCACTTCCATGGATGTCCCAAATGTCCCCTAGATGATTGTATTATCCTCATTAAGAATGACCTTAATGAGGTTATAACGTCATACAGGAAAACGTTTTTCTGTTTTATCATTCACTCTTGTCTTTTTTTCTTGCTTATTATTCACTACTTTAGCACAGTCTTTTAGTCTAAAAGACAAAGATTTACTTGGCCTTTAGACAATTCCTATATGTCTTCAAATTTCTTATATCCTCACCACTCTTATTATTGATGTTTTCTTTTTCATCAGTGTTAGGACAGTGCCTTGGTACATAGTAGATATTCAACTAGTATTTGTTTAATGAAGGAAACTTAATTGTAGGCTTTTTCTTCTTGCAGCTTTCTTCTTTTTGAACCCGTTGAAAATGATGGAGGTACTAGTGTTCGTAAAAACCTTGAAAACAGGCTGGGCGCTGTGGCTCACGCCTGTAATCTAAGCCCTTTGGGAGGCTGAGGCAGACGGATCACTCGAGGTCAGGAGTTCAAGACCAGCCTGACCAACACGGTGAAACCCCATCTCTACTAAAAATACAAAATTAGCCGGGCATGGTGGTGCATGCCTGTAATCTCAGCTACGCGGGAGGCTGAGGCAGGAGAATGGCTTGAACCTGGGAGGTGGAGGTTGCAGCGAGCCGAGGTTGCAGTGAGCCAAGATCGTACTACTGCACTCCAGCCTGGGCAACAAGAGCGAAACTCTGTCTCCAAAAATAAAATAAAATAAAATAAATAAAAAATAAAAACATTAGCTGGGTCTAGGTGCAGTGGCTCACATCTGTAATCCCAGCACTTTGGGAGGCTGAGGCGGGCAGATCACCTGAGGTCGGGAGTTTGAGACCAGTCTAGCCAACATAGTGAAACCTGTCTCTACTAAAAATACAAAAATTAGCTGGGTGTGGTGGCACACGCCTGTAATCCCAGCTACTTGGGAGGCTGAGGGAGGATAATTGCTTGAACTCAGGAGGTGGAGGTTGCAGTGAGCTGAGATTGCACCACTGCACTCCAGCCTGGGCAACAGAGTGAGACTGTCTCAAAAAAAAAAAAAAAAAAAGTCCTTGAAAACAAAGCAACAAAGCACAGACCTGTGGACTAATGACTGAAGGGTTGCCTCAAAGCAGCAGTTTGATGGACCACTTGCCATTTGTTAGTGGCCAATAGAGTGGAGCCTCTTGTGAAATATGGCTTTATTTCTGCGTGTGAGAGCTTATAAGTAGAGGAGTCATCCCATAATTGCATGCCTGTCAGATAAACAGCTGATGGGCTTTGTAGGCAGAGTTACTTCATTAGTCATTAATAGCTGAATTTGTTGAATGAAAGCTTCTTTGAGGATCTTCTCTAAGTACTAATGTGAGGTACTTTCACTCTCAAACTTATTAAACTGTTGGTTCCCTGATTTTGAATTTATGGTGCCAATTATTAGATGCTGATCTTGTAATATGGTCACTGCTAAATGTTTACAGGTATTAGTGTACCTAGTTAAGAAAAGTTAGGTTGAGGAATAGAAATTTTTGTATCTTAGCTTCATCGGTTTGAAAAAAAAGTAGTTATTTGGATTGCTGATATAGTGCAAAAACTATTTATAAATGGTACATTTACTTTTTAATAACATGTAAAAGGCAAACAGCAAATAATTTTCACTGCTAGTCTTGATTTGTATGTTTTAGATTAAAGAGTTGTTGAAATTATAATAAAAAAAAATAATGGTTGGGCAAAGGACATGAATAAACATTTCTCAATAGAAGGCATATAAAAGGCCAGCAGGTATATGAAACATCACTAATCATCAGAGAAATGCAAACCAAAACCAGAATGAGATATCATTATACCCCAGTTAGAATGGCCATTATTAAAAAGACAAAAATAACAGATGCTGACGAGAATGTGGAAGAAAGGGAACTCTTAAACACTGTTGATGAGAATGTAAATTAGTGTAGTCACTGTGGCCATACAATCCAGCAATCCCACTACTGGGTATTTATTCAGAAGAAAAGAAATCAGTGTATCAAAGGGATACTTGCACTTCCATGTTCATTGTAGTACTATTCACAGTAGCAAAGATGGAATCAGAGTATCCATCAATGGATGAATGGATAAAGAAAATGTGGTGTGTATATATATATGCAACAGAATACTATTTGGCCATAAGAAAGGATGAAGTCATGCCATTTGTAGCAAAATGGATGGAACTGGAGGTTATTATGTTAAGTGAAATAAGCCAGGCACAGAAAGACAGATATTGCATGTTCTCACTCATATGTGGGAGCTAAAAAAGTTGATTTCATGCAGGTAGAGAATGGAATGATATCTAAGGCTGGAAGGGTGTGTGAAGGTAGAGGGTATGAGGTATGTGGATAAAGAGAGGTTGATTAATGGGTATAAACAAATTAGATAGAAGGAATAAGTTCTGATGTTTGATAGCAGAGTAGAATGACTAAAGTTAACAACAATGTATATTTCAAAATAGCTAGATGAGAGGATTTCAGATGTTCCCAGCACATAGAAATGATAAATATTCAAGGTGATGGATGCCCTAAATACCCTGACTTGATATGAATGTACCAAAATACCACATGTACCCCATGAATATTTACAGATACCTGTAGCAATAAAAAAGTGGTTGAAAGGAATATTAATAAGTGAGAATCATAAAAATGTTTAATTTCCTGAATTTTTCAACCTTAGTTTACTGATCACTAAAATTGTTGGTTTATTATTCTCTATCAAGTGCAGGTGCTGATTGAATGGATAGGGAGAAGTTGTTTTAATATTATATTAGCATCCTGTTTTAATATGCAATCAGTATTAGATGGACAGATTCAGAGTTCCTAAGGTTTCTAATAAGATTAGCAGTATAATATAGGTCTATCTTGTCCTGTAACACTAGTACTGTAAAAGGTTTCCAGAAGTATGTCTATTTCTATTCCTGAGTGATTCTCGATATTTTCTTTGAGGACACACACATATACTCTATTTGTGAAGTACAGCACTTTGAATTTAGTTTGTATTTGATAATATTAAAGTGACAGGCACTAGATTATGCAACAGTAACAGCAGTCCATTTTTATTTATTTTATTTTTATTTTTTTAATTTTTTTTATCTTTTGAGACAGAGTCTCACTGTGTCGCCCAGGCTGGAGTGCAGTGGCGCAGTCTTGGCTCACTGCAAGCTCCGCCTCCCGGGTTCACGCCATTCTCCCGCCTCGGCCTCCCGAGTACCTGGGACTACAGGCGCCCGCCACCTCGCCCGGCTAGTTTTTTGTATTTTTAGTAGAGACGGGGTTTCACCATGTTAGCCAGGATGGTCTTGATCTCCTGACCTCGTGATCCACCCGCCTCGGCCTCCCAAAGTGCTGGGATTACATGCTTGAGCCACCGCGCCCGGCAGTCCATTTTTATTTATTCAGTAACTGTATTGGTACCTTCTATATTCCAGGAGCTGTTCTAGGTACTTAGTCTTAGTCCATTTTGTGTTGCTTATAAAGGAATAACTGAAGCTGGGTAACTTAAAAGAGGTTTACGGCTGGGCGCAGTGGCGCATCACTGTAATCCCAGCTGCTCAGGAGACTGAGGCAGGAGAATTCCTTGAACCCAGGAGGTGGAGGTTGCTGTGAGCTGAGATCCTGCCACTGCACTCCAGCCTGGGCAACAGAAGGAGACTCTGTCTCAACAAAAAATAAACAAATAAAAGAAGTTTACTTAGCTCATTACTCTGCAGACAGTACAAGAAGCTTTGTACCAGCATCTGCTTCTGGTGGGACCTCAGGAAGCTTCCAGTCATAGTGGAAGGCCAAGGGGAAGCAGGTATTCCACAAGGCAAGAGAGCAAGCAAGAGAGAAAGGGGAGGGGTACCACACTCTTGTAAATAACCACATCACTCATTCCTATAAGGACTGCACCAAGACATTCATGAGGGATCTGTGTCCATGACCTAAATACCTCCTACTAGGCCCTACCTCCAACATTGGGGATCAAATTTCAACATGAGATTTAGAGGGAACACGTATCCAAACTGTATCAGCTATGTTGAGGAAGAAGTAAGGAGATTAATAAAATGTTGAGAAAAATGGGTAGTAAAATGAGGATTTAAATATTTTCTCCTCCTTTGGCTTTCTTTAAATTTAATGTTTATTTATCTATTTTATTTTTTTGAGATGAAGTCTCTCTCTGTTGCCCAGGCTGGAGTGCAGTGGCACGATCTCAGCTCACTGAAACCTC
The DNA here is from genome assembly GCF_001698545.2 of Rhinopithecus bieti. Taxonomy (NCBI): domain Eukaryota; kingdom Metazoa; phylum Chordata; class Mammalia; order Primates; family Cercopithecidae; genus Rhinopithecus; species Rhinopithecus bieti. The sequence goes on from NW_016803318.1 coordinate 249,660, forward strand.
TGCCTCCCGGGTTCAAAGATTCTCCTGCTTCAGCTTCCCGAGCAGCTGGGACTACAGGCATGTGCCACAATGCCCAGCTAATTTTTGTATTTATAGTAGAGATGGGGTTTTACCCTGTTGGCCAGGCTGGTCTTGAACTCCTGACCTCAAGTGATCCACCTGTCTCGGCCTCCCAAAGTGCTGGGATTATAGTCGTGAGCCACTGCGCCTGGACTTAAATTTCATATTTCATTTAAACATTATATTAATGTAGCTATCTCTGGATTAAAGCAAATGCCTTTTTGCCCATTTCAGATCTGAGATATTGTTGTTGTAAGCTGTAAAACTAACAACTAGCCCTCATTTTGCAACGGTTGTCAGCCCTTTTTATAGCCGATTTTATTTTAATTATATATAAATAATAATATAGTACTATGGGAAAAAATGTTTTATTTTAGCTGTTAAATTATTGAACCTTTCAGGGTCTTCATTTTCCTTGTCTGTAAAATGAGATAGTTGTGTTTATTCCTGCTAGCTACGGTTTAGTGATTTGAGCTTTGGCATATTTTTGGATTTTGTGTAAGGAAATTTTCTTCTGTAGTTTTTCCACATAGATCATGTGGTAGCCACTGACATACTAGGATTTAGATTTTACCCCTGAAATAATCTGCTTCATGAGTTAGTACATATTTTATCTTATAATGATGAACAGTCTTGAAAATGTTAGGATGGAGGGCATAATGCAAAGCAATGTCAGAGTTTTCCTTTTATAAATCAAACAAAGCAATAATGCTGGTAATGTTGACTAAATTAATTAAAACTTCTTTTTTTTTTTTTTTTTTTTTTTTTTTTTTTTTAAGACTTGGGATTCAGTAACGGGTAAACTTGGCCTGGGATAATTTTAGTTTTTAGAACTGTTTTATGAATATTCTTTGTTTTGCTTTGAGGTTGCATTTATGTTGCTTTTCTTAAAGTTCTATTCAGTTAACTAATTGTTTTCTTAATCCAATAGTCAGTGGCTACTGTTAACAACCAGTTTGTATGTGATCTTTCCTGACTTGAATATTCCTGCTGTGAATTGAATTAGATCATACTTGTGAAGTTCTCTTATGTCATTGATGGAAAGTCAGTGCTAGAATTCCAAGTATTACTTTTATTTTGATGAAGAGTTCTCAGTCAGAAGCTCTGATTGCTCTGTGGGTACATGGTAAAATAGTACTTTTTAAAATGAAATGATGATGGTTATTTAAAAAAATATTTATACTTGGCAAAATAAAAAAGCTGGCAATACGTGTGGGTTTCCAGTTTTTTAATTTAAAAATCAAACTGCTTTATGGGAACCAAAAGTATGGAAATCAGTAGTCTAGGTCAGTGTTTCTCAAACTGTATGCCAGGAGATTTAATAGGAGTTCAGAATTATGGTAAAATATTGCATACCAAACTGTTTCCCTATCTCCATCCCTCCACTTCCCCTTTTGTGACACAGAATGGCATATTAATGGTTCTGAAAAATCATTCATTAAAGCAGCATGTTTGATATTTAGTTCAGGCTTTTCTAAATCTAGTTTTTTTCCCCCCTTAACCACTGGTTAATATCTTGTGAAGCATGGTTTGAGAAATATTCCATATCCAAATCACTCAGAATAATTTATTAGAATCTACAGTTTGTTGAGAATTTAGTATATTCCAGGTACTATCTCATTTAGATGAAGTAAGCTACCCAATCTCACACAACTGGTTGGTTATTCTGTGATTCCAGTCCAATTGTGTGTGTGTGTGTGTGTGTGTGTGTGTGTGTGTGTGTGTGCGTGTGCATGCATGCATGCATTTAAGATGGACAACATGATGTTTTGAAGTGCACATACATAGTTGAAATGATTACCAGTCCGGCTTTGTTTTGCTTCACATTCATTACTCTAACCACTTACGCTGTTGTGAAGCGTTGCTCAGTTCTCATTTCGAGGCTAAGTACCTAAGACTAGGATATTCAGAAGTTCATTTTATATGCCTTTTGACTTCCCTAACTACTAGAATATGGTTAAGGGAAGTATGATTTTATCAGACCATACACTTTGTAGGTGATTTTAGTGACTTTTAATTCCAGGTTATTTTTCTTTCTACATAATGCTTGGAATATACAGCTTAGAATTTTTGCTGAGTGAATGAATGTTGTCACTTTGTGAAAGAAGATTCTGTCGGCCTAAGCTAAAAGCAAGAAAATACATTTTCTAAACGATTGTGGTACACATCAGAGCTAAACATCTATACTGTTTGGCTCAATTTATCATTTTATATTTATGCCACTGGGTTGTTTCCTTTCTTGCTGCCTTTAGTGTGAGCAAGCCAAAAACACTATAAATCTTTTCTGCTATATTATGTTGTCTGAGGTTAACATTTTCTCTGGTAATTCTTGTAGTCCCGTGTGTTTTTTCCATAGAAAATTTGGCTTCTTGACCATCTGATCAAGCTCGTATCAAGTAACACTTTGTCTTGTGACCTGATTTTCTGCTTTGGTACACAATGAGCTAAAGAAGCTTGGTTGATTATGCACTCCTGTTTGGAATCTGTAATGTCAGTGTTCAATCATGGCCTGAATTAAGTAACAAAATGATAAAGGTGGCTGGGTGCGCTGGCTCACGCCTGTAATCCCAACACTTTGGGAGGCTGAGGCAGGTGGATCACTTGAGGTCGGGAGTTCAACACCAGCCTGACCAATGTGGTGAAACCCATTGGTCTACTAAAAATATAAAAATTAGCTGGGCGTGATGGCGGGCACCTGTATTCCCACCTACTGGGAAGTTGAGGTGGAAGAATTGCTTCAGCCTGGGAGGCGGAGTTTGCAGTGAACCGAGATCGCGCCACTGCATTCCAGCCTGGGCAATAGAGTGAGACTCCATCTCAAAAAAAAAAAAAAAAAAAAGAAGATAAAGGTTGTGAATGTGAATGTTAACTATTCTTAGGGGTGAGACCATAAATAAATCAAGGTAGTTTTATTGGCCTGGAACTGAATCACAGCTCTTCAAACAGTATTTAAATTGTATAGGTATCCTTGTGTAACACTGAAACTGTGGCCTGTTGTTTTCCTTTTTAGTAAACTGCTTTTCCTTATTAATAGCCAAGAGAACAATTGCTTACAACTCCTTGAGCTCAGAGAACTAATTTCAAAATGTTTAGACTGGAAACTTTCTCTTTCTTGTAATGAATGAGAGGTATGTCTTCCTTATTTTCTTGAAGGAGAGTTGAGAGAAAGAAGTCAGTGAGGACAGTATTTGTACTTTAGAAAGAGATTTTCACAGAGACCTTGAAGATAATGGTGGAACTGGGAACGGAACTCAGAAGTTCTGTTGTCTTTATTTTGGGGTTCATTTGATGCTTTTGAAAAGGGAGGAGGACGTATAACCTGGCTTGAAAAGGGAACCAGTCTCTAGAAAAAAGCAGGGTCTTTGACCTAGTGATGAGACTTAGCATCAGATTAAAAGTACAGTGGGTACTGGCCTAGAAGCTGTGATGTGTAGCAAACATTTTGTGTTCTTAATCCTTCTAATTAGGAATTTCTGACTGTCTTGCCATGCCATACTCAAAGAGAATATAAACAATAGAATGTGACTAACTTAATATTGTGACTGTCAGACTAGACAGAAAATGGGTTTTTTTTTTTTTTTTGACACTTTAATCACCATTGGAACTTCTGTTTTAGATAAAATAAACATTTTGAGTTGATAATGAAGAGGTAGAAAAACATAGCTGTGAAATTAGCAAATAAGTAGTAAGTCTTTTTTTTTTCCTGAGACAGAGTCTCGCTCTGTCGCCCAGGCTGGAGTGCAGTGGCCAGATCTCAGCTCACTGCAAGCTCCGCCTCCCGGGTTCACGCCATTCTCCTGCCTCAGCCTCCCGAGTAGCTGGGACTACAGGGGCCCGCCACCTCGCCCGGCTAATTTTTTTTGTATTTTTTAGTAGAGATGGGGTTTCACCGTGTTAGCCAGGATGGTCTCGATCTCCTGACCTCGTGATCCGCCCGTCTCGGCCTCCCAAAGTGCTGGGATTGCAGGCTTGAGCCAGCGCTCCCGGCCCTGTAGTAAGTCTTTATATTACATTTGATGCACTGAATATGTATTGGATACAAACTTGTATAGGGTTCAAGAATATGTAAATTTCCCATTATGTGACCTGATATAAAAGATCTGAATTCGTAGCTCCGTGTCCTCTAAGATGTCACATATTGTGATAACTAATCCTTTGAAATACTGGAGGCAAAAGAAAATAATGCATTAAAACCACCCTTTCTCTTTCCTTCCTATATTTCTAGTGCTTTGTGTCCTCTTGGCCTGTTCTTTTTGTTGTTGTTGTTGTTGTTGTTGTTTGTTGAGACAGAGTCTTGTTCTGTCGCCCAGGCTGGAGTGCAGTGGTGTGATCACAGCTCACTGCAAGCTCCGCCTACTAGGTTTACGCCATTCTCCTGCCCCAGCCTCCCAAGTAGCTGGGACTACAGGCACCTGCCACCACGCCTGGCTAATTTTTTTTTTTTTTTTTTTTGTATTTTTAGTAGAGAAGGAGTTTTACCGTGTTAGCCAGGATGGTCTCGATTTCCTGACCCCATGATCCTCCCGCCTCAGCCTCCCAAAGTGCTGGGATTACAGGTGTGAGCCACTGGGCGGGGCCGGCCTGTTCTTTTATGTGGGTCAGCATCAGGGCTAAGCTACGCTTAGGGAGTTGTTCTTGATTCAGAACTTGCTACTGAGTATCTTCACTAGAGTTGTTTACAGTAATCTTTTAGATCCAAGGGGGAAAGCAACTTAGTTTGCTGGAAACAATTGGGTTCCTGTTTCCAATGATTCTAGGTAAGTAACTGGTTTTTTGTTATGCTTTTCTTTTACAGATGGGATGACAGAAATGACTCCGCCGGGCGTGGTCGCTCACGCCTGTAATCCCAGCACTTTGGGAGGCTGACATGGGAGGATTGCTTGAGCTCAGGAGTTGGAGACTAGCTTGGGCAACATGGCAAAACATCTCTACAAAAAAATTACAAAAATTAGCTGAGCGTAATGGTACATGCCTGTAGTCCCAGCTATTGGGGGGCTGAGGTGGGAGAATTTCTGGAGCCTGGGAGGCAGAGGTTGCAGTGAGCCGAGATCGTGCCATTGCACTCCAGCCTGGCAACAGAGCGAGACCCTGTCTCAGTTTAAAAAAAAAGAAAGAAATTAGTTACTGAATTTTGAGGGGTAAGATTTTTTGACTGTATTACATTGGAGATATTTTGGGGAGAGGTTTGTTGCGAAGGCTTGACGTATTTATATGTAAGTGTAGGATTTCCATAGTGCCTGACATATAACTGGCATTTGATTCATTATTATTCTTGATTTAGTGTTCCTTTAAAAGCATAGTTCTTTTCTTTTCTTTTTTTTTTTGACATGGAATCTCACTGTTTGGCTCACGGCAACTTCTGCCTCCTGGGTTCAAGCAATTCTCCTGCCTCAGCCTTCAGAGTAGCTGGGATTACAGGCATGTGCCAACATGCCTAGCTAATTTTTGTATTTTTGGTAGAGACGGGGTTTTGCCATGTTGAGCCAGGCTCAAACTCCTGGCCTCGAGTGATCCTCCCTCCTTGGCCTTCCAAAGTGCTGAGATTATAGGCGTGAGACACTGTGCCTGGCCTAAAAGCATAGTTATTTTCACTCAACATGGTGTAATGAAAAGAAGATGGAATTTTGGATTCAGGAGAGACCAAGGTTTAAAGCGCCTTTTCTTTTTTTTCTTTCTTTTTTTTTTTTTTTTGAAACGGAGTCTCGCTCTGCGCTCCGCGCTGTGCCCAGGCTGGAATGCAGTGGTGCAATCTCGGCTCACTGAAAGCGCCACCTCCCGGATTCACGTCACTCTCCTGCCTCAGCCTCTGGAGTAGCTGGGACTACAGGCTTCCACCACCACGTCCAGCTAATTTTTATGTATTTTTAGTAGAGATGGGGTTTCCCCGTATTAGCCAGGATGTTCTCAATCTCCTGACCTTGTGATCCACCCGCCTCAGCCTCCCAAAGGGCTGGGATTATAGGCGTGAGCCACGACGCCCGGCCTAAAGCTCCTTTTCATCCCTTGGGCTATGTTCTGGTTTTCTATTATTGCCTAACAAGTCTATCCAAAATGTAGTGGCTTAACACAATAACTTATTATTATCTCTCATGTTTCTGTGGATTGACAGGGTTCAGCTGGACACTTCTCCACTTAAGGTCTTTCATGTGGTTGTGGTCAGATGGTACCTGGAGATGGGGCCATCGGAAGACTCTGCCCTAGGCTGGATCTAAGATGGTTTTTTCCTTTTACTTGTCTGATGTCTCTGTGCTCTTTGAGATGGCCTGTCTATATCAGAGTAGCCTAAACTTATGTGGCTACTCAGGGTTCCAAGAGTTAGGAAGTAGAAGTTGCCAGGCAGTTAAGGGCTTTGGAACTGGCACAGTATTGTATCAAAGAAGTCACAGGGCCTCCCAGATTCAAGGGGCTTGAGAAATAGACTCCATGTCTTTAAAGGGAGTGGGAAGGTCACATTGCAGAAGAATATATGGGCTGAGAGATCTTATTAGGGCTGTCTCCGGAAGGTCATCTGGGCACAAACAATTTTTTTCCTTCATTTTTTTGTCTGTAAAATAGCAATAACAATATTTACCTCACAGAGTGGTTAAGTGGAATAGCACAGTGTCAAGCACAAAATGTGTTTAGTAAATATAAGTAGACTTCCCCCCTTAATTCTAACGTAACAAATTACTTCTGATCTTCTACTTTAAATGGCCACAAGTTTGCTCAGTATATGGTTTGGTTAACTGTTTCTTGACCCAACTATGTTTCTCAGACTGTTGTAACTTAACAACAAAACAAACTTTATCATGGAAAATTCCAGACACATCAAAGTAAAGAGAATACCACATTAACAGAATAAAGGACAATAACTGTATGATCATCTCAATTGATGTAGAAAAAGCATTTGACAGATCCAGCACCCTTTCATGATAAAAACACTCAACAAACTAGAAATAGAAGGAAACTCAGCATATCAAAGTGCATTTATGAAAAGCCCACAGTGGCCTGGGCATATTGGCTTATGCCTGTAATTCCAGCACTCTGGGAGGCCAAGGTGGGAGGATCGCTTGAGTCCAGGAGTTTGAGACCAGCGTGGGCAACAAAGTGAGACCTAATCTCTGCAAAAAATAAGCACAATTAGTCAGGCATGGTGATGTACGCCTATAGTCCTAGCTACTTTGGAGGCTTTTGTAGGAGGATTGGTTGAGCCTGCAGTGAGCCAAGATTGTACCACTGCATTTCAGTCTGGGCAACAGAGCAAGACCCTTCCCACCCTCACCCACCCCTCAACCCAACAAAAAAAAGCCCACAGTGAACATCTTATTCAGTGGTAAAAGACCGAAAGCTTTCTCCCTAACATCAGGAACATGGCAAAGATGCTCATTCTTGCCACCGCTATTTCAACATAGTATTAAGAGTCCTGACCAGAGCCAATTTAGGCAAGAAAAAGAACTTAAAAGCACCCAAATTAGAAAGGAAGAAGTAAAATTATCTTTGTTCACAGATGATATGATCTTATTTGTTGAAAACCCTGAGGCCGGCCGCAGTGGCTCATGCCTGTAATCCCAGCACTTTGGGAGGCCGAGGCAGGCGGATCACGAGGTCAAGAGATCGAGACCATCCTGGCCAACATGGTGAAACCCCGTCTTTACTAAAAATACAAAAATTAGCTGGGCATGATGGCAGGCACTTGTAGTCCCAGCTACTCGGGAGGCTGAGGCAGGAGAATGGCATGAACCTGGGAGGCAGAGTTTGCAGTGAGCCGAGATCGCGTCACTGCACCACCAGCCTGGGTGGCAGAGCGAGACTCCGTCTCAAAAAAAACAAAAAACAAAACAAAATATAAATACTGCTGAAAAGAATTCAAGAGCTTACAAGTAAATAGAAAGACATCCTGTGTTCATGGATTGGAAGACTTAATATTGTTAGGATATGAATTCTGCCCAAAGCAATCTACGGATTCAACAGAATACCTATCAAAATCCCAACAGCATTTTTTTTTTGCAAATAAAAGTTTCATCCCAAAATTAATTTGGACTCTCAAGGTACCCCTAATAGCCAAAACAGTTTTGAAAAAGAAGAACAAAGCTGGAGGACTCAAACTTTCTGATTTCAAACTATATTACTAAGCTATGGTAATAAAACTAGTGTGGTACTGGCATAACAACAGACATATAGACAATGGAATAGAGACTCCAGAAATAAACCCTTGCATATGTGGTCAGATGATCTTGAACAGGGGTGCCAGAACCACTCTGTGGAGCAAGGACAGTCTCTTCAACAAATAGTGTTGGGAAAACTGGACTTCCACATGCAAAACAAAAAGTTGGACTCATATTTTACGCTATATATAAAAATTAACCCAAAGTGGATTAAAGACCTAAACATAAGACCTAAAACTGTAAAACTCCTAAAAGAAAACTTAGGGGAAAGGCTTTATGACTTTGGATTTGGCAGTGATTTCTTGCATATGACATCATAAGCACAGGCAACAAAAGCAAAAATAGACAAATGGGACTGTATAAAACTTAAAAACTATGGTGCATCAATGAACACAACTTGAAAAGGCAACCTGTGGAATGGGATAAAATGTTTGTAAATTGTATATCTGTTAAAGTATTAATGTCCAGAATGTAGAAAGAACAACAACAACAAAAGATCAGATATATAGATTAAAAAATAGGCAAATGACTGGAATAGTCATTTATCCAAAGATAATAAACCAGTGGTCAAGACGCATTTGAAAAGATGTTCAACATCACTAATCATCAGAGAGATCAACATCACTAATCATCACTAATCATCAGAGAGATCAAAACCACAATGAGATATCACCTCACACCCATTAGGATGCCTTCTATTAAAAATCAAACAGGGAATTATGAGTGTTAGTGAAGATTACGAGAAATTGGAACCATTCTTGTGCACTATTAGTGGGACTGTAAAATGGTGCAACTGTGATGGAAATCAGCATGGCAGTTCCTCAAAAAATTAAAAATAGAATTACCATGTAATCCGGCAAACTCACTTCTGGGTATGTATCTAGAAGTATTCAATGCAGGGCCTCAGAGATATTTTCACACCTATGCTAATAGCAGCACATTCAGGATAGCTATGAGGTGAAAACAACCCAGATGTCCTTGATGAATAAATAAAATATGGTATATACACACAATGGAATATTATTTAGCCTTAAAAAGGAAATAAATCCTGTCACATGCTATAGTGTGGGTGAACCTTGAGGATATTAAGTGAAATAAATCAGTCAAAAAAAGACAAATACTGTATGCTTTCACTTATGTTAGGTATTATTACTGAAACACCAGGGGTGTATTCTAGGTCATGCTGCTTGCTGCACAGAAAGCCAGTCACTGAGACAATGAGTATTGCCAGGGAAGGAGGTTTTAATTGGGTGCTGTAGCTGAGGAGACGGGAACTCAGTCTCAAATCCATCTCCCAGGCTGACTAAAATTAAGGCCTTATATAGCAGGGAAGAACTGTAACTACATGTAGGAAAACAGGAATTAGGGAGAGATAAGAGAAGTTGGTCAACAGGAAGCAGGAAGTCACTTAGGCAATCATGATGGATTGAAGGGTCTGAGGTTTCATTATTTAGATGCAGTGATCTGGTAAGTTTCAGTTCCTTGATATCATCTGGGAGACCTGACGGTTTCCTGAGAAAGGAACTCAGATAAGACAAATGTAAGTTTTTCACGTTTTAAGACTGGGAGGGTCAATTTCTATTTTTTTCAAAAGAAACTATAATCGTCAGTTCTGTGGGACAGTTGGGTTATTGGTGTCATTATCAAAAATTGTAAATTCATAGAAACAGAGGTAGAATGGTGGTTACCAGGGAATGAAGTGGAGAAATGGGTTGTTGTTGTTTAATGGGTATAGAGTTTCAGTTTTGCAAGATGAGAAGATTCTGGAGATGTTTCACAGCAATGTGAATATACTTAACACTTCTGTTACACTTAAAAATGGTTAATGTGGGCCAAGTGTGGTGGCTCATGCCTGTAATCCCAGTATTTTGGGAGGCTGAGGCAGGCAGATTGCTTGAGCTTAGGAGTTCAAGACCAGCCTGGGCAACATGGTGAAACCTCATGTCTACAAAAAATACAAAAATTAGGCGGGTGCAGTGGCATGCACCTGTAGTCTCAGGAAGCGGAAGTTACAATGAGTTGAGATCATGCCTCTGCGCTCCAGCTTGGGTGACAGAGGGAGACCCTGTCTCAGGAAAAAAAAAAAAAAAAAGGTTAAGATGGCAAATTTTTATGTATTTTGTACCACAAAATGTGTAGACAGAATAATATAACAAATCTATATGTATACAGTTTCAACAATTATCAGCTTATAACCAGTCTTATTTCTGTCCTCATCTAACACCTTGTCTGTTGATTAGTTTGAAGCAATTGATAGAGTTTTTGAGCTCTTAGAGTGAAGGGGTGGACCCTTAACAGAGCTGGAAATCATGGGAAAGCTAGTGACTTGTGTGAATCCAGAAGAAAAGTGGTACTAGTAAGTGGAGTGATATGAAGCCTTTATAAGGAAAATCTAGAAACAGGAAATATAATAACTTTAGAGTATCATTTTGGGGTTTCCAAGTATCTAAGAGGCAGATTAAAGAAACGGAAGTGAAATAGTTTTCTGAGACCAGACTTTGTTCTGAAATCAGACTACTAAAGTATGTAAGATACAAATGTGCATTTTTTACTTAGATAATTAGAGAATGAAGATCTTGTATATTCTAAAAAGTTCTCTGTTGTTCCTGTAATGTTGATTGCAGGAGGATAGTCCAGGCTGTGAGGTTTATTTTATAATTAGCTACTTTTATCAAGAATAATTAACAGAGCATTTGGGAAGAGTTTTAGCTTTTCTTCCCTGAAATCAAAATATAACTATTTAGAAAGCTTTGATTGTTGCTTATAAATGGAAGGAGTACTTGTCACTTCCAAATGACAGGAAAAACCATAGAGCACTTTTACAGTTTGATTTATATCTCTGAAGTGTCATGTTCCTGTGAAGGAGCTGTAGTGGTTGACAGCCTGGTTCCTAGAACTGAGAGGTGAAGCCAGCTGAGCTTCTGGATTGGGTGGGGACTTGGAGGACTTTTGTGTCTAGCGAAAGCATTGTAAATGCACCAGTCAGCGCTCTGTGTCTAGCTAAAGGATTGTAAACACACCAATCAACACTGTAAAAAGGTACCAATCAGCAGTCTATAAAATGGACCAATCAGCACTCTGTAAAATGGACCAGTCAGCGGTCTGTAAAGTGAACCAATCAAGCGGGATGTGGGTGGGGACAAATAAGGGAATAAAAGGGGCCATCCTCAGGCCACTGCAGCAACCCGCTCTGGTCGCCTTCCAAGCTGTGGAAGGTTTGTGCTTTCGCTCCTGACAGTAAATCTTGTTGCTGCTCACTCTTTGGGGCCGCACTACCTTTATGAGCTGAAACACTCACCTGGAGGGTCTGTGGCTTCATTCCTGAAGCCAGGGAACCCACGAATCCACCGGGAGGAACAACTCCAGAGGCGCGCGACCTTTGAGAGCCGCGACACTTCCTGTGAAGGTCTGCGACTTCACCCCTGAAGTCTGCGAGACCACGAACCGACCGGAAGGAATAAACTCTGGACACATCTGAACATCTGAAGGAACAAACTCCAGACACACCATCTTTAAGAAGTGTAACACTGACCGCCAGGGTCCGCGGCTTCATTCCTGAAGTCAGTGAGACCAAGAACCCACCGGAAGGAATACATTCCGGACACAGAACCGTGACTGGGATCACGTGAAGTGACCATGTGAAGTGGGGACTTCACGTGATCCCGATCTGAGATGACACCACTGCACTCCAGTCTGGGCGACAGAGTGAGACTCTGTCTCAAAAAAAAAAAAAAAAAAAAA
>NW_016803318.1:261671-274711 GCF_001698545.2 Rhinopithecus bieti
GCTAACACGGCGAAACCCCGTCTCTACTAAAAAATACAAAAAACTAGCCGGGCGAGTTGGCGGGCGCCTGTAGTCCCAGCTACTTGGGAGGCTGAGGCAGGAGAATGGCGTAAACCCGGGAGGCGGAGCTTGCAGTGAGCTGAGATCCGGCCACTGCACTCCAGCCTGGGCGACAGAGCGAGACTCCGTCTCAAAAAACAAAAAACAAAACAAAACAAAAAAACAAACAAACAAAAAAAAAGGAGATTAGATGCCTCTTGCCATGCAGAAAGTTACGGAAGTAGTGTTCTAGTTACAGGAAGCTTTTAGGCAGTGCTGAGCTTGATAAGTTCGAAGAATCAAAAGAAGGCTAGTTTGTGGCTAGAACACACTGAGGGAAGGGAGAGGTGGGTAGTCTAGAATGAGATTGTCAAGTTGAGCACAGACCAGCCTTGTAAATCGTGTTAAAGAATTTAATTTTAAGTGTTTTTGTAAATAATTGAAAGATTTTAAGCTGGGTAATGACGTGGTCTGTTTTATGCTTTTAAAAAGATGGTTCTTTTTTGATTTTAGGTTGGAAAGGACTAAATGAGAAGCAGGACACGACTTAAGAAGGAAGATATTCAGGCTGGGTGTGGTGGCCCACGCCTGTAATTCCAGCACTTTGGGAGGTTGAGGCAGGCGGATCACTTGAGGTCAGGAGTTCGAGACTAGCGTGGCCAACGTGGCGAAACACCGTCTCTATTAAAAATACAAAAATTAGCCGGGTGTGGTGGCACATGCCTGTAATCCCAGCCACTCTGGAGGCTGAGGTGGGAGAATTGCTTGAACCCAGGAGGCAAAGATTGCAGTGAGCCAAGATGGTGCCACTGCACTCCAGTCTGAATGACAGAGCGAGACTTCATCTCAAAAAAAAAAAAAAAAAAAAAAAAGAAAAGAAAAAGAAAGAGGGGAAGATATTTAGTGCCCAGAGCCAGTACTGACTTGGGTTAAGGTAGCGGCAGCGGCAGCAGCACAAGGAGTATGTAGATTTGGGAAATGTGTTTGTGTTTGGAGTACCAGGATTTGGTGGTGAGAGGTGAAAGAGAGGCGTTAGGAATGACCCTTGGGTTTCTAGTATGAGCAAACTGGTATGCCACATCTCTAGAGGGTGTGTGTGTGTAAGAGAGAAAAAGCGTGTGAGAGAGCATACATATAAGAGTGAGTGAGTCTGGAATTCAGAAGACTGGCCTGGGATAGAGATACACATTTGGGGGGAGTTAGCATATAGAGATATTTATAGCAATAGGAATGAGTGAGACAGGGAGAGAAAAGAGGGCCTAGCACTGTGATTTCATTTTGCTATTGACTCTTTTTTTGAATTTAATTTTAGACATTAGAATAGATAAGGTTAGCTTTCCAAAATCAGTCTCATTTGCATTCGGCATTCAGATACACTCGTGTGTGTATGTGTGTATGTGTATATGTGTGTGTGTGTGTATATATATATATATATTTTTTTGGATACAGGGTCTCACTCTGTTACCCAGGCTGGGGTACAGTTGCACCATCACAGCTCACTGCAGCCTCAACCTCCTGGGCTCAAGTGATCCTTTGGCCTCAGCCTCCCAAGTAGCTGGGACTACAGGCATGTGCCACCATGCCTGGCTAATTTTTAAATTTTTGTAGAGACGAGGTCTCACTATGTTGCCCAGGCTGGTCTCAAACTCCTGAGCTCTAGCAATCCTCCTGCCTCAGCCTCCCAAGGTGTTAGGATTATAGGTGTGAGCCACCACACCTGACCAGATAAATTTTCTTAATGGGAGAGAAAGGGATGGAGTTGCAGCTTTCTGGGAGGGTAGGGGATGAAGGAGTAGAGGAGGACTCAGGGATTTATGTGGTCCTCAGATTACTTTATTTCTGGAGTAGTTTGCAGTATGCCAGTTGTGAATGTGTCTCATCCTTCATGTGTGTAGTGGAGAAAAAAGGTTGAGTTTCTGATCCTCAGGGTAAAGTTGATATTAATAGTTACCTAAAGTTTTCTACATTCTGACCCCTATCTGCCTGTCTGCATATCCACATTCATACCACTCCCTTCCAACCTCCATGCATGCTGTTTTCTATCATCATGGTCCTAAACCTATTATTTCCTTTTTCATTGGACAAATATTTTAGGTCTCTGTTTCAGTCAGAGCTTTCCCTAGTTCTCCCAGGCAAACTCTGTATTTATTTCTGTTTCCAGTGTTCATTGATTATAGCAATTATTGTATTAGATTCGCTGTTTCTTGGTTTGACTGTCTCCTCAAGAAACTAATCTTTTTGACATGAGGGATTTTTTTTTTTTTTTCCTTTTTAAAAAGCACTTGAGGGCCAGGCATGATGGGTTATGCCTGTAATCCTAGCACTTAGGGAGGATCACTTGAGCACAGGAGTTTGAGGCTGCCATGAGCCGTGATTGTGCCACTGCACACCACTCTTCGTGACAGAATGAGACCCCATCTCTTTAGAAAAAAAGCATTTGAGTGTTTGATTTGCCATCCTGTCTTTCTTTGAAGAGTCAAATACAGCTTACATCATCTTCAGGTAAAACAAAATTTAGGGTTCAGAAACTATAGGGCATAAGAAAATAGTTGAACTGGGCACAGTATCTCATGCCTGTAATTCTAGCACTTTGGGAGGCCAAGGTGGGCAGATTGCTTGAGCTCAGGAGTTCTTCCAGACCAGCCTGGGCAACGTGGCGAGACCTTATCTCTTCCAAAAATACAAATAGCTGGGCATGGTGTGTGCCTGTGGTCCCAGCTGAGACCGGGAGGATTGCCTGAGCCCTGGAAGTCAAGGCTGCAGTGAGCCAAAATTGTGCCACTGCATTCCAGCCTGGGCAACAGAGTGAGATCCTGTCTCAAAAATAAATAAATAAATAAATAAATAAATAAGAAAGAAAATGGTTGAAAATGTCTTTCCTGTGCCTTTGGAGTCCAGGATGAGGTTAAAAAAAAAAATGTTTCCCAGATCTATTTTCATAGGTAGTTAAAATATACTTTAAAAAATTATTATAAGGCAGTCTCTAAAGTGTATTCTTGTCCCCAACGCTTGATACTATTTAAAATAAAGATTTATTATTGAAGGAAATAGAAATTGACTTAATGGAATTGTTTTGGTTATTTGAATTGTCATTTCTGTAGGGTATTTGAGAATGTTAGGTTTTATTTGGAATCATTGATAAACAGAAGATAGATTAGAATAGAAATATTGTACTACTTCATTGTTCCTAGTCTACAAATTGATTTATGCTGTTACTCAGTTTATGTCTCTCTCTTTTTTTTTTTTGAGATGAAGTTTCGCTTTTGTTGCCCAGGCTGGAGTGCAATGGCGCAATCTTGGCTCACTGCAACTTCCGCCTCCCGGGTTCAAGCGATTGTCCTGCCTTAGCCTCCTGAGTAGCTGGGATTACAGGCATGTGCCACCACAGCTAATTTTGTAATTTTTTTTTTTTTTTTTTAAGTAGAGATGGAGTTTCTCCATGTTGGTTAGGCTGATCTCGAATTCCCGACCTCAGGTGATCCACCTGCCTGGCCTCCCTAAGTGCTGGAATTACAGGCATGAGCCACCACGCCTGGCCCAATTTGTGTCTCTTGTATGTATGGTAAAAAGTGGCAGTCTCTTTCTTTACATAGTAAAAAGTAGCAGTTTCTTACTTTTTTTTTTTGAGACAAGAGTCTGGATCTGTCGCCTAGGCTGGAGTGCAACAGCACTATCTGGTCTCACTGTAACCTCTGCCTCCTGGGTTCAAGCAGTTCTCCTGCCTCAGCCTCCCAAGTAACTGGGACTACAGGCACATGCCACCACACCCCAGCTAATTTTACATTTTTAGTAGAGACAGGGTTTCACCCTGTTGGCCAGGGTGGTTTTGAACTCCTGACATCAAGTGATCTGTCCACCTTGGCCTCCCAAAGTGTTAGGATTACAGGTGTGAGCCACCGCGCCCAGCCTAAAAGTAGCGGTTTGTATACCTGTCATTATCATAATATTTTACTGCTTTGATATATGTATATATATAGTGGAGCTTTTTTGTTAGATTTGAAGAGAAAATTAGACGATGAATTCATTCTAATTAAAAAAACCTAAATTTTAGGCCAGGAGAGGTGGCTCGCGCCTGTAATCCCACCACTTTAGGAGGCCAAGGTGGGCAGATAACCTGAGGTTAGGAGTTCGAGACCAGCCTGACCAACATGGTAGAACCCCGTCTCTACTAAAAATAGAAAATTACCTTGGCATGGTGGCGGGTGCCTATAATCCCAGCTACTTGGGAGGCTGAGGCAGGAGAATGGCTGGAACCTGGGAGGTGGAGATGGCAGTGAGCTAAGACCGTGCCATTGCACTCCAGCCTGGGCAACAAGAGCAAAACTCCGTCTTTAAAAAAAAAATAAAAATAGGCCGGGCGCAGTGGCTCACACCTATAATCTCAGCACTTTGGGAGGCTGAGGCGGGGGGATCACCTGAGGTCGGGAGTTCAAGACCAGCCTGACCAACATGGAGAAACCCCGTCTCTAGTCTCTACTAAAAATACAAAACTAGCCGGGCGTGGTGGTGGTGCATGCCTGTAATCCCAGCTACTTGGGAGGCTGAGGCAGGAGAATCTCTTGAACCTGGGAGGCAGAGGTTGTGGTGAGCCAAAATCCCACCATTGCACTCCAGCCTGGGCAACAAGAACGAAACTCCGTCTCAAAATAAATAAATAAATAAATAAATAACCTAAATTTTAAAATAAAGAAAAAGATCTTTGGCACTCTACCTTTCAGCTGTCAGTGGAAACCACTTAGGTAGCTATGAAACAATTCTGCAAATATTTTGTGGAATTCTGTATTTGCCAGAGTATAATAGAAAAAACTAGGCTGGTACTGGACTGGGCGCGGTTGCTCTTGCCTGTAATCCCAGCACTTTGGGAGGCCGAGACGGGTGGATAACCTGAGGTCAGGAGTTTGAGACCAGCCTGACCAACATGGTGAAACCCCGTCTCTACTGAAAATACAAAAATTAGCCAGGAGCCTGTAATCCCAGCTACTCAGGAGGCTGAGGCAGGAGAATCACTTGAACCCAGGAGGTGGAGGTTGCAGTGAGCTGAGATCATGCCATTGCATTGCACTCTAGCTCCTGAGCTCCTGGGCAAGAGAACAAGACTCCATCTCAAAAAAAAGGCTGAGTATGGTGGCTCACGCCTGTAACCCCACCACTTTGGGAGGCCTAGGCAGGTGGATCAGCTGAGGTCAGGAGTTTGAGACTAGCCTGACCAACATGGAAAAACCTCATCTCTACTAAAAATACAAAATTAGCCGAGCATGTTTGTGCATGCCTGTAATCCCAGCTACTCGGGAGGCTGAGGCAGGAGAATCATTTGAACCCAGGAGGTGGAGGTTGCCGTGAGCCGAGATCATGCCATTGCACACTCCAGCCTGGGCAACAAAAACAAAACTCTGTCTCAAAAAAAAAAAAAAAAAAAGGAAAAGAAGAAACTAGGCTGGGCTCAGTGACTTATGCCTGTAATTCCAGCACTTTGGGAGGTTGAGGCAGGAAGATCAGTTCAGGAGTTTGAGATCAGCTTGGGCAACATAGCAAGACCTCATCCTCTACAAAAAATAAAAAAAATTAGGCATGTTGGCATATGCCTGTGGTCCTAGCTACTCTGGAGGCTGAAGCAGGAGGATCTCTTGAACCTGGGAGATCGAGGTTGCAGTGAACCATGATCCACTGCAGTCCAGCCTGGGTGACAGATCACAAAAGAAAAAAAAAATACTACTCGAGTCAGCAAGTACATACAGCATTTCAGAGCCTCAGCTTGTATACTGCATGTTATTCTGAAACTACAGATCTCACTTAACTTTCTAATGAAAAATTTTTGTTTCTTCCTTTCTTTTATAGGAATATATTTGTCCCAGATGTGAATCAGGCTTTATTGAAGAAGTGACAGATGATTCCAGGTATTGTACAAGCTCATGAATAAGTCAGACATTACATTATCAAAACTATTTTCTCTCAGCGTGGACTGAGTAAATTGAATTTGTTTTGTAACTTACACTCCACAGAGAGAGCGAGAGAGAGAGAGAAAGAGAGTGTCAGTGAGTGCATGAGCTTGCACAAGAGAGGGCAGAAGAATGAGAGAGAAAAAAGAAAGAAAAATGGGAAAATTTGGAAAGTAATAAGATAGCAGATGTGGTGATATGCACTGCTTCTGATTGTATGTGGCATTCTATGTACAACTGTATGCATGTCAGAGTAAATCTGGTAAGTTTTCATTTATTATCTGAGACTTGGGGGCTTATCTTAGATTATTAGTTGGTTTTTAGTGACCACTCTGATGCCTGAAGGTAAACTGCTGTTATACCTCTTTGGTGGGTTAGGGAGTGACTTCTGACATAGATACCTAATCAGTAAACATTCTGTTCTAGCCAGGGAAGCTGATTATTCCTCTACTTTGAGGAAGCCTTGAGTCTCTTGTTCTTACTAAGATTATTTGGCCGGTGTGGTGGCTCATGCCTGTAATCCCAACACTTTGGGAGGTCGAGGTGGGTGGATCACCTGAGGTCAGGAGCTCGAGACTAGCCTGGTAGCCTGGTCAACATGGTGAAACCACATCTCCTCTAAAAATACAAAAATTAGCTGGGTATAGTGGCAGGTGCCTATAATCCCAGCTACTTGAGAGGCTGAGGCAGGAGAATCACTTGAAACCGGGAGGCAGAGGTTGCAGTGAGCCAAGACTCCAGCCTGGGCAACGAGAGCAAAGCTGTGTCTCAAAAAAAAGAAAAAGAAAAGATTATTGCTGTCAAACTTAGGCCATCTTTCCAGTGTAATATTAATATATGGGTTTGCAATGCTTGGAATTTGTTCTTATTGGCCTTAGTAAAGGTATACAGCTGATAAAAGAGGAAATTTTTGGAAGTGACTTACATATTCTTTTTTTGTTTATGTGAACAAAACTATGAAATGTGTTTTCTTTTTTTTTTGTTTGTTTTTTGTTTTTTTTGAGACAGAGTCTTGCTCTGTTGCCAGGCTGGAGTTCAGTGGTTCGATCTCGGCTCACTGCAACCTCTCCCTCCCTGGTTCAAACGATTCTTGGGCCTCAGTCTGCCCAGTAGCTGGGACTACAGGTGTCTGCCACTGTGCCCTGCTAATTTTTTTTGTATTTTTAGTAGAGACGGAGTTTTGCTGTGTTGGCCAGGCTGATCTCGAACTCCTGGCCTCAAGTGATTCGTCTGTCTTGGCCTCTCAAAGTGGTGGGATTACAGGCATGAGCCACTGTGCCCAACCTAAAATCTTTTTTTTTTTTTTTGGGACGGAGTCTCACTCTACTGCCCAGGCTGGAGTGCAATGGCCGATCTTGACTCACTGCAACCTCTGCCTCCCAGGTTCAAGTGATTCTCCTGCCTCAGCCTCCCAAGTAGCTGGGATTATAGGCACCCGCCACCACGCTTGGCTAATTTTTGTATTTTTAGTAGAGATGAGGTTTCATCATGTTTGCCAGGCTGGTCTTGAAGTCCTGACCTTGTGATCTGCCCGCCTCAACCTCCCAAAGTGTTGGGATTACAGGTGTGAGCCACTACACCTGGCCTAACCTAAAATTTTAATAAATTTTAAAATAGCATTGATAGATGGCCTCTTTTGGTAAACACAATGGCACATTTGTTCTTTTGGGGCTATTTGGTTAAACACTGGTCTGAAAATGGAAGAAATACCGACTGGTCAAAAAGAATCTGTAATCTGAAGCATCTTAATCTTGGAGTGACTTTGGGGATTTTAATGGCAGTAGGTAATTCCTTTACTGTTACTGTTGGCAGAATCTAAAGTTGAAGGTCCCTTCCACAACCAGGAAAAACTACACATTTTACAGTATGTACTATTAGTTTTACTTTACTAATGATTGGTGATTATATGTGTAAACAAGCTGAAGCTTCTGGGGCAATATGTGGCATGGGATCTATTTTGATACAGTTAAATATCATCTTGGTTTTAAATAGTACAATACCAACACTAAACCTTTAAGATTAGCATGACTGCAAAATTAGCAGTTTTGTGTGGATGGCATGCTAACTTGGGATAGCTTTTTGTTTGTGCCATTATAATTGCATCAAATACTTATTTCAGGCACTTATGCTCTGCATGTGCTAAATAAAGGATATATTGGTTGTGGGGGAACAATTAATGGGCTTATTTTTTGCCAAGTTTTCAAGTAGTAACCCTGCTTTCTTTAGGCAGATAGTACTTTTATGCAAATATGGTTATAAATGAGAATGAATAACTGTAGGATGAATCTTTGTCTAGCAGGGAACTATGGATTCTGTGATTTTTGTTCTTAATTCTCTTATGTGTCTTCGTAGATCAAAGGTTGTCTTATATAGGTGCTATTGGTAGCAATTTACTCAAATACAAAGACTGGGTGTTTTGAAAGAGATTAGTGTTTTACATGAAAGAAGAAATCTTTTTCTTAGAATCCTTGTTTTAGAGGCAGTATGGTATTTCCTTCTATAAAGTTCATAAATATTTGCTGATTTAAATATTTAGCAATTGCATTGGTAAGTAGTGGAAGGGTAAAAACCAGTAAGAGGAGGTCCTCGCATGTAAATATTAGATGATAGGCTCCATCTGCTCTTAAACTTCCATGTAGAGGAGCACATTGTAAGTTTTCTTAAGCTTTGTAACATTTCTCAGAACAACATGGTGGTTTCTATTATCCCTTCTCTATGATTAGCTCTGTTACTCTTAAAATGTAAAGGAATTGTAAGGAAAGCGAACGGTGAGGTAGCTTCAGGGAGAGCAGAACCCCAGAAGATAAGAGTTGCAGTTTCAATTACCAAGGATATTTGAATCCTTGAAACTGTGTAGTAAAGGCAAGAAGGAAGAGTCCTGGAAACCTGTCTGGGCTTGAGCAATCAAATGGATACATAGCCACTCAACTTAGTTTTTTATGGTGTGTGGTAGTTCAATTAGCTGTTTATTTAACATAGATGTACAAGTACTTTTGGGTTTGTTATACATTTGGAGTGATTTTTACAAAAGTGGTTTTCTGAAATTAATAGAGGTATTAAATGGTTTCTAATCATGGAATAAGGCTTGAGAATGATTGCATAAAGAATGGCATTAGCTTTGCTTTTTCAATTTTGGTTTCAGACTAACTAGGGTGTGTTTGTTTCCTCAGTGAGCTCAGCACAATGCCTGGATTGGTATTGTAATCCTACAGATGAAAACTATTTGTAGTAGTTTGTGAACTTATCATTGGGGTGAGTGTTTGTATGTTTGTGTGCTTAAGTGTGTCTCTTGAGGTAGAAGTGGTATCCAGCAGTTCCTGTGATTCTTTCCATTTCCCCTTCCCGTATGTGTTAGCTTGTTTTCTTTGTTCTTTGCAAATTTCATGGGGACAGTGGGATTTAATATTTCTCTCCACTCTTCAGGGTCTTTGGGAATAGATAGTTATTTTATCATTTTCACATGTGATTAATTCAACAACTTTTATTTTTGAGTATCAATATAGGATATTGACATTGCAGGGTTTTTAAAGATGATAGTACTGTGTAATGTCTGACACTTAATGAACACTCTACGTGTATTTGAGAGGCATTAATAAATTGCAGTCTTTGCCTCCTGAATTTATATTGATGAAGGAGGCAAATGGGTTGAAATGGATGCAGCAAATCCTAGATATTTATAATGCCAGGTAGGTTTTAGAATCAAAGTGAGAGTGCAGAGGGGTGTGGAAGAGTCTTATTTGGTTGGTGAGTACAGAAAGGCTTGATGGAGGAGGTAGCATTTGAGATGGGTCCTGAAAGGTGGGTAGGGGGAGAAATGTTTATTTAATCCTTTTATAATGTTTTAAATACAGTACCAGGCCCCTTACGTTACTACATTTAATCATTCCTAAGAAATATTAACTATTGTAGCTGCACATGTTTTGTTCATCTGGTGGTTGAATGATTTTTTAGTGAAACATTTTGTTTTGTTAGTGTTTTTTGAGGATAAATGTTTTTCTTTTGATAGGTCAAATCTGAATTGCATTGCTGGCTGTGGGTCCTTCTTCCTTCTCTATGGTGACTTCTCCAATTTTTCACTGGATTTAGCCTTGAAAATCACTTGATTTTGTGGTTTATGATACTTCTCATAGATTAATTTACATGACAGTTATTCATAATTTCCTTTATAGGTGTTGTGTTGGGATGAGTTATTTTTCCTTATTGGGCTTTGTTCTCATTATGCCATTCTATATTTAGCTTCTGGGAGGGGAGCTTGTTCCTGGGAATAGAATCACCACTCATTCCTTTTCTCTTTAGTTTTTTAGGTGGTGGCGGCAGTCGGATAGACAATAGCACAACAACACATTTTGCAGAGGTAAGTTTTCCTTTAGCTATAGGAATTCTTTAAGAAGTGGTTAGGTGTTAAAATCATGGCAGATACTAATTTTCCAGTGTGGCAAAACATCAGAGTTTAACTGAATGTATAAGAAAAAATGTGGGCCAGAGTAACCCTTGGGAAGATTTGTGTTTTCAGTAACTGGGGCTTGAGCATGTTACCTTTGATAAACCCTTGATTAGGAGAAAGTAATAGCCTCAAACTGTATTCTTTTAAACTGGTAGTGTTTTTAATTCTTGTTTTCTACTTTGTTATTGTACATACAGTGTGAGAATAAAAGCTTGTGCTGTTTTGAAATAACAGTGTTGCAGACTCTGCTTTAGTGGTGTGACAACCAGGTAAAGTGCAGGCCAGGATGAGTTGTCGAAGTCACAATGAAATAGTCTTCAACCTTGTACAGAGGTACTGGTTTCCAGGGTTTACCTTTAGTCAACACAGTCATTTGGTGTAGATTAAGGATATATTTACTTGCCTTTCAGATCCCAAGATGGGGTCTGTAAATAATTTCTATGTCTTCTTATAATGTGGCGTCCATATTTTTTTTGGAAAAATAAATCTTAACTGTGATTTGAAAATAGGGTATTAGTCTTCATTCTTGAATACCATTTTATATCAAATCCAGAGTAATTTTCTTTTTTCACTTTGTCCATTGACCTAAAGTCTCTTTAGTTGTCTTTTTTTTAAAAAAAGAAACCATTGTAACTATTTTAAGTGTATAATTCAGTGGCATTAATACTCTCTGTTTTAATCATTTAGAGACTACAGCCCAGAAGGTACAAACCTGCCAGCCTACAAAAAACACTGATGTTTTTCTTTTGCTTGTTTGTATGTGTACCCTATATTGCCATACAACTGTTTGCTCTAGAAAGCTGACAGATGCTAAAAGTAAGAAATAAGTTAAATCCCATAATCAGGATTTCTTTGTTTTAGGATCATATTAGCCTTTTCCAGAGATAGCTGAAGTGCCTAGAGAGATAGCAAAATATTTCACTGTTTGGTATGTAAATTGAAATTGTACTAGTAGTATATTTGAAAAGTCGTATTTAAGAAGAAGCCTGTAAAACCGTAAGCTTCTTTCCCTTATTATTTGAAAATTATTTTAAGACCTGTAGCCCCCACATTTTGATGCTGTTAGATTTATCAGTATTGTGTGGGTAATGGTCCAGTTCTATTTAGGGTGGTTTTTCTGCTTATGGTCTGTACTACTTCTTAATATCCAGTATTAAGAGTTTTGGTTAACTCTGAACTGCCTAGATTGATTAGAGTGATTCCAGACAGATCATGTTTTGAAGTTCCATTTTTATTTTCTCATTTTAATGAATTGAAAAACGTTATTTAAAATGTATTCTGGGCCAGGCACGGTGACTCACGCCTGTAATCCCAACACCTTGGGGGCTGAGGTGAGCAGATCACCTGAGGGCTAGAGTTCGAGACCAGCATAGTCAACATGGTGAAACCCCATCTCTACTAAAAATACAATAAATTAGCTGGGCATGGTGGCATGCGCCTGTAATCCTAGCTACGTGGGAGGCTGAGACACGAGAATTGCTTGAACCCGGGAGGCAGAGGTTGCAGTGAGTCAAGATCGCACCACTGCATTCTAGCCTGGGTGACAGAGCGAGACTCCATCTCAAAAAAATAAAATAAAATAAAATGTATTCTGTTTGCCAGTCCTGGAAGCCTTTATGATTTCAGTATTCTTTTCCCTTGTGTGTGCTATTTGTGATAACACAGATTGTCACTTACTGATTATGCATATGCAGAAGAAGAAATTTCATTTGATTTTTCTTTAGTGTTCTCTTTTAGGTAATGGAAATAGATTGGTCTGCCAATTTTGTAGATATGACTCACCAGGAAGAGATGCATTGAGTAAGAAGAAAAATAAATATATGTAGTCAGTTTCCTAACTTTAGTAATGCTAAATCCGACACTGATGGCATGAGTTATTCTTCAGGTGTTAAAGTAATTTTGCTGATTCATAGCTTGTAACTTCGTGTTCTTTAGATGTTGCCAGGGATTTTTAAAAAATTAGCTAAGAAGTGTGTGTGGGTGTGTGTGTGTGTGTGTGTGTGTATGTGTGCGTGTTTGTGTGTGTGTGTATGTGTTTAAGAGATGAGGCCTTACTGTGTTGCCCAGGCTGGACTCGAACTTCTGAGCTTAAGTGATCCTCCCACCTCAGGTTCCGTAGTAGCTGGGATTACAGGCAGGTGTCACTGTACCTGACTAAAAGTATATATTGAATGTTTCATACATAGCACTCTCCTAGAAACAGGGCCAGGAAGTAAATGTCACAGTTTGCCTTGCCTGAAAGGAACTTAAAATTTAGTTGTGGAGCAAGTGAAACACTTAAGAAAACAGGGAAGGCTGGGCGTGGTGGCTCATGCCTGTAATGCCAGCACTTTGGGAGGCCAAGGCGGGTGGATCACCTGAGGTAAGGAGTTTGAGACCAGCCTGGCCAACATGGTGAAACCCCGTCTCTACTAAAAAATACAAAAAATTAGCCAGGCATGGTGGTGGGCACCTGTAATTCCAGCTACTCAGGAGGCTGAGGCAGGAGAATTGCTTGAACCCAGGAGGTGGAGGTTGCAGTGAGCGGAGATTGCACCACTGCACTCCAGCCTGGGCAATAAGAGCGAAACTCTGTCTCCAAAAAAAAAAAAAAAAAAAAAAAAAAAAAATTTAAAAACCTT
>NW_016803318.1:274955-299948 GCF_001698545.2 Rhinopithecus bieti
AAAAAAAAAAAAAAAAAAAAAAAAAAGTGTACAGAGTATAATAAATTTATTGTGGGGTATATGTAACAAATATAGTAGAAGGAAGAGATAAGGTGGGCCATGGTCTTGAGGAGCGGTCATATAACAGTGATTAAGAACACAGCCTCTGGAACCAGATTGCCTGAGCTCAAATCCTGTGTCTGCCACTTATTGGCTGTGTAACCTGGGCAAAGTTACTTAGAATCTCTCAGTGCCTCTCTTATTTTCCTTGTTTGTAAATTGGGGAAAATAATCATCCTTTCCTCATAGGGATGTTATGAGGATTAAATTGAGTTAATACATGCTAGGTGTGTAGACCCCAGTGTGCCTGCCATCTAGTGAGTGCTTGATACATTTTAGCCATTATTAAGACTTCATAGAGAAGGTAAAACTTGCACTGGAGACTTGAAGAGTAGGTGGAATTTAGATAAGCAAAGATGTGAAAATTATCTCAAAATAGTATTCATAAGCTGTAAGGTTTTATGCTTATGTCCCTGAAGAAAAAACAGAAATAAAATTATATATAGAAACTAAAGTTGTTTTTCTTTTCCCTGTTTTAGTTGGTAATTTCAGCAAAGACTTATGCTCAGGTTTGCTCTGTTTTTCTTTAGCCGGAGCTACTTGTACAATGAGGTGGTTATTTTCTATAAGTAACATTTACTGATAGCTGAATTCTTAAAATACTGACTGTATTAGAAGAGGCTCATTCCAAGAAAATTTCTGACAAAATCAGTATTGACTTTTTTTAAAAAAAATGAGACTGGGCTGGGAGATAAGAGACTAATGGGGTAGAGAGAAGGTAGGGGAGGGTTGCCAGTTACATGGGAGCAATGTTTGAATAATGTGTGAGGGCCAGTGGAGAGTGAATCTGAAAATGTTGCTAGCAATTTGTAGAGAGAAGACATTGTTATACTAAGCTCCTGATGGTAATCTGGAAAGTGAGCCCTATAGCTACCTGAAGGTTTCATTGATTACTTGCACTTCTGACCATGACCTGGTGCCAGTGGGTCATCTAATCTTAGAGTCTCAGCTTACCTGAATGGATCATTTCAGTGCAAGAGTGGCTCTGGCGGCTGCCTCAGATTAGGAGAAAATAAGATACATGGCTTTCTGGAAAAAAGAGCTCTCAGGTATACACAAGAGGGCAGGGTGCTCTGAGCTATCTGATTTATATGTATTTAAATAAAATTTGTTTTTGTTACATAAGCAGCATTATAGTGGCAGTAAAAAAAAATTAAAAATATATATCTTTAGTTTCACAATTTTTTTTTTTTTTTTTTTAAGACAGAGTCTCACTCTGTTGTCCAGGCTGGAGTGCAGTGGTGCAATCTTGGCACACTGCAACCTCTGCCTTCTGGGTTCAAGTGATTCTCCTGCCTCAGCCTCCTGAGTAGCTGGGGCCACAGGTGCTTGTCACCACGCCTCGCTAATTTTTTGTGTTTTTAGTAGAGACGGGGTTTCACTGTGTTAGCCAGGATGGTCTCAATCTCCTGACCTCGTGATCCTCCCGCCTTGGCCTCCCAAAGTGCTGGGATTACAGGCGTGAGCCACCGCGCCCATTCGAGTTTCACTATTCTAAGAGCTCCCTTTCTCCATCCATTTCCTTTCAGATTTTGTCCTAAGGCATAGATACTGAAAAATAACAACCTTAAGCTTTTTTGTTTTTGTTTTTTTGAGATGGAGTCTCGCTCTGTTGCCCAGGCTGGAGTGTAGTGGCACGATCTCGGCTTACTGCAACCTCTGCCTCCTGGATTTGAGTGATTCTCTCACCTCAGCCTCCTGAGTAGCTTAGATTACAGGCCCCCACCACCAAGCCTGGCTAATTTTTGTGTTTTTAGTATTTTACCAAGTAAAATAATTTATAATTTTTGTAATTTTGTATTTTACCAAGTTGGCCAGGCTCATCTGGAACGCCTGACCTCAGGTGATCCTCCCGTCTTGGCCTCACAGAGTGCTGGGATTATAGGCATGAGCCACCGTGCCTGGGCCTAAGCTTTTTTAAAAATGAGAAATATCTGCAGGGTGTGCAGATCACATGAGGTCAGGAGTTCCAGACCAGCCTGACCACTGTGGTGAAACCCCACCATCTTTACTAAAAATAAAAAAAATAACTGGGTGTGGTGGTGGGCGCCTGTAATCGCAGCTATTCGGGAAGCTGAGGCAGGAGAATCGCTTGAACCCAGGAGACGGAGGTTGCAATGAGTTGAGATCGCACTACCACACTCTAACCTGAGCAGCAGAGCAAGACTGTCTCAAAAAAAAAAAAAAGATATCCCATATTCTCATTACTTGATTATAGCTTTATGCATTTTTTAGCATACTTCTCATTTCTCATATGCATACCTCATAACTGTTTGGGTTGCTGTCATAAGAGTATATCGTATTTCTGCCTCTAAAAATTTACTTGGTGTTATGTCATAAACCTTTTACTTGTCTCTCTATAGTTAATAGAATTATAGCTGGATGTGGTGGCTCACGCCTGTAATCCTAGCACTTTGGGAGGGTGGATGCAGGCGTATCGCTTGAGCCCAGGAGTTCAAGACCGACCTGGGCAACATGGTAAAACCCTGTCTCTACAAAATAAAATAAAAGTTAGCCAGGTGTAGTGGCATATGCCTGTAGTCCCAGCTACTCGAGAGGCGGCGGTGGGAGAGTCTCTTGAGCCTGGGAGGCAGAGGTTGCAGTGAGCTGAGATTGTGCCACTGTACCCCAGCCTGGGTGTCAGAGTGAGACCCTGTCTCCAAAAAAAAAAAAATTTTAGGACTTCATATTCTTTAATGGCTACGCTATATTTATTAAACTATCCTGTGTTAGGCATGTCTAGTTATATATGATGGTTGATCATT
Organism: Rhinopithecus bieti; assembly: GCF_001698545.2. Taxonomy (NCBI): domain Eukaryota; kingdom Metazoa; phylum Chordata; class Mammalia; order Primates; family Cercopithecidae; genus Rhinopithecus; species Rhinopithecus bieti. Next base: position 277,820 of record NW_016803318.1, read on the forward strand.
GATCATACTTCTTCTACCTAAGTCTACAACATACTGAGAAATAAAACATAGAACACCAGACAGATGGATATAAAAATTTAATTTTTATTCAGCTGAATTGGAACACAAAGTTGAACTGTGGCCAAATGGACATCCTAAGTTGATACAGGATGACCTACCTGAGAATTAGAGTCTGCAGAGCAGGCACACATAATCAGAACCTCTTATTTTGCATTTGTGCAACTTTACTTCACTTGCTGGAGAAATGTGAAATCATTAGAGATTAGACTTTGCCATTCACTAATCAGCTACATCATTCCTCTGTTGAAGAGTACATACAATACGATGCCCTTTACATAAAATTCTAAAAAACGCATACCACAGAAAGATCAGGGGTTGCTTGGGGGTGGGGAGGGGCAGGAGCGAAGGATTATAAAGGCACACGAGGAAACATTTCGGAGTGATGAGTATCTTCCTTACTTTGCTTTAATGTTTTCACAAAATCGCCTGTGAACTTTTTCGAGATTACATTTCTAAGGTTAATAATTATACAATTATTTACTCTTAATTGACTCATCTTTATAGACTCTAATATTATTTTTTGAGGTATAATTCATATACTATGTAATTCACCCTGTTAAAGTATACAATTAAGTGGTTTTAGTATATTCACAGAGTTGTACAACCATTACCACTGATTTAGAACTTTTTCATCATCCTCAAAAGAATCCCCATACACCTTAGTAGTCACTACATACTTCTCCACAGTTCTCTCAGCCCTAGGCAACCACCAATCTATTTTCTGTCTCTATGGATTTGCATATATAGGATATTTGTTATAAATGAAATCATGTAATATGTGAACCTTTGTGACTGACTCTTTTCTACTTAGCATACTGTTTTCAAGATTCATTCATGCTGTAGCATGTATCAGTACTTCATTCGTTTTTATGGCTGCATAATACTACATTGTATGGATATTCCACATTTTATTCTTCATCAGTTGATGGACATTTAGGTTGTTTACACTTTTTGCCTGTTATGAATAATAATGCTGCTCTGAATATTTTGTACAAGTTTTGTGTGAGCATATGTTTTAATTTTCTTGGTTATATAACTAGGAGTGAAATTGCTGGGGCATTTGGTAACTGTTTACATTTTTGAGGAGCAGACCATAATATTTTAAGAAGTGCTGATGTGATCATGGTTAGTGTAGAGCAAGTTCTGCTAAATGGAAGATACTGTCTATCCTGTTTTTTATTTTGAATGTGTAAGTAGTTCATCCCAAATATTTTCAGAAATATTTCAGAAATATTGTCATTGTATTTATATTCAGAGTAATGTTTTCAGGTTTTCAAGGCAAAACTTGTCAAACTGTCTCTGTGATTCTTTAGACTATTTTAGCAAAACTCTATGATAGTGTTCCCTATTAGTTTTTACTTATGTAAGCTGTGTCCTAAATACCCAGTTTTGTTGTATAAGCTTTTCTTTTTTTTCTTTTATGCTTATCTAAGTCTACTCAGAGACAAATGACCTGAAGCTATTTTTATCCTTAGTGCTGATTTGGTATAAATTTGTGAGGTGTGCTCTGCTGTCCTGTGTTCTTTGGTCAGGGTACACTATTATTTTGAGATTAAAATAGGCCACAAATACATTGACTGTTATTAATTTGCACTAATTTGCACTTTCTGTACAAGTTGAAAAATGCCTCATTATGATGTTGAAGCTGTTTTTAAGCATGGGTCCTTTAGAAATTTTATATATTATTAGGTGTGGCATCTAAAAGTATGTTAGTATCAAAGTAGATTATTATGAACTTGGTGCTTGACTTTTCTTCCAGTCAAGATTTTAAATATTTTATTTTTAAATTATAATGAAACTAATGGTTACTTTGAGAGTTGTTTTCTGTGAGCAAATGTTGTGAAATCGTATATAGTAAGGGAATCATAGATTTCTTCTTGTAATTCACCTTAGTGAGATAGATGATTGAGAACATGGAGGAGTCTGCTGGTACTTTTTCACTTATTGAAGACAAGTATAGTTTTAGGTTTTTAAATCTTGCATTTACTTTGGAATTTTGGGTCAAGAGAATTCTTGTGTTCTAGACAATTTTTCAGACTAAAAACCAGTGATCTCTAATAGATGAAGACTGTAACTAGAAAGTAAAGGGAAATAAGGCAGATTTGATAAGAAGTGCAAGTGGCAGTTAAAATGAAAAGACGTTTTATGTCACCAGTATTTAGAGAATTTTTTTTTTTTTTTTTTTTTTTTTTTTGAGACAGAATTTCACTCTTGTTGCCCAGGCTGGAGTGCAATGGCGTGATCTTAGCTCACTGCAACCTCTGCCTCCCGGGTTCAAGCAATTCTCCTGCCTCAGTTTCCCAAGTAGCTGGGATTACAGGCATGCTCTACCATGCCCAGCTAACTTTTTGTATTTTTAGTAGAGATGGAGTTTCACCGTGTTAGGCTGGTGTTGAACTCCTCACGTCAGGTGATCCACCCACCTCAGCCTCCCAAACTGCTGGGATTACAGATGTGAGCCACTGTGCCTGTCCGAGAAATCTAATTGATGTTCTTACTCTGCATATTACTTTTTGTTCTTCAGCTTATGTATTGGAATTTTTAAAACTTTTAAAACATGTTGGTCAGGCTGGGTGCGGTGGCTCATGCCTGAAATTGCAGTGTTCTGGGAGGCCAAGGTGGGTGTATCACCTGAGGTCAGGAGTTCAAGACCAGCCTGGCCAACATGGTGAAACCCCCGTCTCTATTGAAAATACAAAAATTAGTCGGGCACGGTGGCAGACACCTGTAATCCCAGCTACTAGGGAGGCTGAGGCAGGAGAATGGCTTGCACCTGGGAGGTAGAGAATGCAGTGAGCCAAGATCGTGCTACTGCATTCTAGCCTGGGCGACAGAGCGAGACTCCTTCTCAAAAAAAAAAAGAAATGTTGGTCAGTGTAGGGGTAAATGTAAGCTTTTATACTCTGGTAGGAGTCTAAATTGGTACAGTAGCCCCCCCTTACCCTGTGGTCAACCATGGCCTGAAAATAGGTGAGTATACTACAATAAGATATTTTATTTTATTTATTTTTATTTTTTTGAGACAGGGTCTTGCTCTGTTGCCCAGGCTGAAGTGCCATGGAGTGATCTCGGCTCACTGCAATCTCCGCCTCCTGGGTTTGAGCGATTCTTATGCCTCAGCCTCTTGAGTAGCTGGGACTACAGGTGTATGCCACCATGCCCGGCTAATTTTTTTATATTTTTAGTAGAGACAAGGTTTCACCATGTTGGCCAGGCTGGTCTCGAACTCCTGGCCTCAAGTGATCCTCCCACCTCAGCCTCTCAAAGTGCTGGGATTATAGGTTTGAACTACCGTGCCCAGCTACAATAAGATATTTTAAAGTGGGGCACAGAGGCTCATAGTTCAATCCTAGTACTTTGGGAGGCTGAGGCAGGAGGATTACTTTAAGCCAGATATTTGAGACTAGTCTGAGCAACAAAATTAGACCTCATCTCTAAAAAAAAAAAAAAATTTTTTTTTAAAATTAGCTGAGTGTGATGGTACGCCCCTGTAGTCCTGGCTACTTGGGAGATTGAGGTAGGAGTATCACTTGAGCCTAGGAGATTGAGGCTGCAGTGAACCATGGTCGCGCCATTGTACTCCAGCCTGAGCGACAGAGTTGAGACCTTGTCTCATAAAAAAAAACCAAAAAACCACATTCACAAAACTTTTATTATTATATATTGTTATAACTATTCTATTATTAGTTGTTAGTTTCTTACTATGCCTAAGTTATAAATTGTTATAAGTTATAAATTAAACTTTACCATAGGTATGTATGTATATGGAAAACATAGCATATAATTAGGATTCTGTATAGCTCACTGTAACCTTGACCTCATGAGCTTGAGCTCAGGATCCTGGATTCAAGTGATCCTCCCCACTCAGCCTCCTGAGTAGCTGGGACTTCAGGTGCATGCTACCACACTCACCTAATGTTTAAATTTTTTGTAGAGACAGGATCTCACTATGTTGCCCAGACTGTTCTTGAACTCCTGGGCTCAAGTGATCCTCCTGCCTTGGCCTCCCAAAGTGCTAGGATTACAGGCATAAGCCACTGTGCCCAGCCTGTTTTTGGGTTTTCTATGTACACAAATTATTAGAATTATTAAGAGTTCAGCATATTTTCTGTATACTAAGGTCAGTATACAAAAATCAGTTGCATTTCTGTTACCAGGAATTAACTATTAAAATATAGAATTTTAAAAAAAGATACTAAGGCAATTAGAAAGTCAGTTCAATGGGAAAATGGACAAAAGACATGAAAGAAGAGAAGACATAAAAGAGAAATAATAGAGATTTAAAACTGATTTAGTTGAAATAACTGATGAGTGCTGAAAAAGTAAACTGTGTGATTTAATAAGAATATGTTTTAAATTTAAGAAATAAATGTGGCTGGGTGCCATGGCTCACGCCTGTAATCGCAGCACTTTGGGAGGCCGAGGTGGGCGGATTACTTGAGGTCAGGAGTTTGAGACTAGCCTGGCCAACATGGTGAAACCCATCTCTACTGAAAATATGAAAAGTTAGCTGGGCATGGTGGCACATGCCTGTAATCCCAGCTTCTCAGGAGGCTGAGGCAGGAGAATGGCTTGAACCTAGGAGGTGGAGTTTACAGTGAACCGAGATCGTGCCACTGCACCCCAGCCTGGGCGACAGAGCAAGACTCAGTCTCAAAAAGGAAAAAAATAAAAGAAAGAAATTTTGGATTTCTAAAACATCAAAAAAAAAAAAAAAAAAAAAAAGGGTGGTGGGGCAGCAGGGAAGAGAAGACATAGGAATGGCTGGTAAATATTACGTGACAGGATGTTTAGCCTTATTAGTATATTAGTATCAGGGAAAGCAAACTAAAACCACAATGGCAGGGTGATGTCAGTGAAAATGGCAGAGTAGGAGCTTCTGGGGTCATCCCTCTGCAGAAACACCAAACACCTTGACAAAAAAGTCAGAATCAAGCTTATCGAAACTCTGGAAAGATAGAGGTTTACAGCAGCCAAGCAAATACTTCACCAGAAGAAAGGGCACTGAAACAAGATAAGAGATCTTTGTAGCATTTTAGCTTACCCTACCCTCACCTCCCTTCCTGGTATGGCTGCAGTTTTGAAGATGAGAGCCTGTGTTCCCCATGCTGGTGCCTGATTCCAGAGAGTGAACCCTCTTCCTCCTAAGGGGTTGGTTGTGTGTACTGTTTTGTCCTTTCCCCAAAGGACTGCCACTAGGGGCAAAATTAACCAACCGACCAACCAACCAAACAAACAAATAAAAAACCAGGGCAAACAATAAGATATTGAAAGCCTGAGAGAAAAGCTGTAGAGTGAGTTTTGTGGAGGAATAGGAGCTTTGAAAAGCTATTGTGAATGAGAAACTGGAAAGCCAAGTGCACAACTCAGGGCAGTATGCATGCTCAGAAAAGACCTGAGGCCATTAGCTTTCACCTTGGCTTGTCTTTAGGTTCAGCACAAGCAGGAAGTGAATATTAAGGCAGATTTATAAAGGCCCTGGCTAAGTTTTAAAGGAGTGCCCCAGCAGCTAATCAGCAAAGACCTGGCGAGCATTTTACTTTTCTTTTTCTTTTTTTGGGACGGAGTTTTACTCTTGTTGCCCAGGCTGGAGTGCAATGGCACGATCTCGGCTCACCACCACCTCCGTCTCCCAGGTTCAAGCGATTCTCCTGACTCAGCCTCCCTAGTAGCTGGGATTATAGGCATGTGCCGCCATGCCCGGCTAATTTTGTATTTTTAGTAGAGACAGGGTTTCTCCATGGTGGTCAGGCTGGTCTTGAACTCCCAACCTCAGGTGATCCGCCCATCTCGGCCTCCCAAAGTGCTGGGATTACAGGTGTGAGCCACCGCGCCTGGGCGTCTTTTTCTTTTTTTGTTTCTTTTTTTTTTCTCTTTGGTTTATTTGTTTGTTTTGAAATGTGGTCTTGCTGTGTTGCTCAGGTTAATCTTGAGCTCGTTGACTCAAGCAACCCTTCCACCTCAGCTTCATGAGTAGCCAGAATTATAGGCACACACCACTGCACCCATCTCTTTTTGTTTTTGTTTTATTTTTTACACATTATAAATGTTCAGTTTTTTAAAAAAAAATTACGAAGCATGTGAAGAATCTAGAAAATATGCCTCATTCGCAAGAAAAAAATGAACAGAAGCTACCCCGAGGAAGCACTAATACTAGAATTACTAGACAAAAACTTTAAATCAGCTATCTTAAGTATACTCAAAGAGCTTAGAGGACACCATGGACAAAGAACTAAAGGGATTCAAGATAATAACGTCTCAACAAATAGAGAATATCAATAAAGAGATAGAAGTTTTTAAAAATAAGCAAATAAATTTTGGGGCTGAAGATTACAATAATTGAAATGAAAATTCACTAGGGGAGCTCAACAAAAGATATGAGCAGACAGAACAATCAGTGAACTTGAAGATAGGTCCACTGAAATTATACAGTTTGAAGAGCACACATTTAAAAGATTGAAGAAAAATGAACAGAGCCCAAGAGATGTGTGGGATACCAACGTATGTATCATGGTAAGGAGAGGGAGGAAGGTGCAGAAAACATGGTTAAGAAATAATTGCCGGCCGGGCGCGGTGGCTCAAGCCTGTAATCCCAGCACTTTGGGAGGCCGAGACGGGCGGATCACGAGGTCAGGAGATCTAGACCATCCTGGCTAATACGGTGAAACCCCGTCTCTACTAAAAGCTACAAAAAACTAGCCGGGCGAGGTGGCGGGCGCCTGTAGTCCCAGCTACCCGGGAGACTGAGGCAGGAGAATGGCATGAACCCGGGAGGCGGAGCTTGCAGTGAGCTGAGATCCGGCCACAGCACTCCAGCCTGGGTGACAGAGCGAGACTTCGTCTCAAAACAAAACAAAACAAACAAAAAAGAAATAATTGCCAAAACCATTTCAAATTTGACAAGACATGAATATACACATCCAGGAAGCTCAGCTAACACCCAAGAAGGATAAACTCAAAGACATCCATACAAGACACATTATAATTAAAATTTCAAAAGCCAGAGATAAAGAATCTTGGAAGCAGCAAGAGAGAAGCAACTTGTAACATATAAGAGATTTTAAATAAGATGAATTTCTGTTGATTTCTTAGCAGAAACCATGGAGGCTAGAAGGCAGTGAAATGACATTTTTCAGGTGATGAAAGACAGACTTGCCGACCAATAATTCTAAATCTGGCAAAACTATCAGGAATTAAGGAGAAATCATGACATACCCAGATAAACAACAGCTGAGGGGGCTTCATTATTAATAGACCTGCCCTGTAAGAAATGCTAAAAGGAGTCTTCAGGCTCACCACACATCTATTAAATTTTCTTTTTGGCATAGGACCAAAACATATGCATTTTAATTAAACATTCGCAATTTTTTTTACACAGCAAAACCAAAAATCCCACATTGGAAAATCATTTTCTATTCACCAAATTGTTAAAAACTTTTTTAAAAAAAAGTCCTGTGGGCTGGGCGCGGTGGCTCAAGCCTGTAATCCCAGCACTTTGGGAGGCCGAGACGGACGGATCACCAGGTCAGGAGATCGAGACCATCCTGGCTAACACGGTGAAACCCCGTCTCTACTAAAATACAAAACTAGCCGGGCGAGGTGGCAGGCGCCTGTAGTCCCAGCTACTCGGGAGGCTGAGGCAGGAGAATGGTGTAAACCCGGGAGGCGGAGCTTGCAGTGAGCTGAGATCTGGCCACTTCACTCCAGTCCGGGCGACAGAGCGAGACTCCGCCTCAAAAAAAAAAAAAAAAAAAAAAAAGTCCTGTGATATCAAGTGCTTGCCAGGATGTAGCACAATAGAAACTCTTAAACACTTGGTGGGTGTATAAATTGCTACAACCAGTTTGGAAAACAATTTGTCGCTACCCAGTAAAGTTGAAGATGTATGGATCATGTAATAGTTGTACAGACCGAAAACATAAAAACTCTTGTACCTCTGCAGCAGCAGACACATCCAGTAATATTCACAGTGGCCATTTGTAATATAAAAAACTGTAAACAATCCAGGTGTTTATTGATTGATTTTTCTAACACGTGACTTATTTCTGGTCTTTACTAGCTTTGGGGCCATTTGGATCACACGATGTTTTTTCAAGATTTTAGACCATTTCTAAGTGGCAATCCACTGGACCAAGATAATAGAGCCAATGAAAGGGGTCACCAGACTCACACTGACTTCTGGGGAGCAAGGCCTCCACGGTTACCGTTGGGTCGGAGATACAGATCTCGAGGAAGTTCTCGTCCTGACAGATCTCCAGCTATTGAAGGGTGAGTTGTTGTTTTAAAGTTATTTTAAGGTAGTTTCAGTGAAGGACAAATTGGTGTAATCTAATCTTTATAAGAGTCTCATACTTACTACCTTTGCAGGCAAGATGGACGTAAGTAGAAAGGATGAAAGTGAAGCTAAATTGAATGTTAGTACTCACCTGATGATGAACTAGAGAGTGAGAAATGTTATACGTCTCTGATTAACGTTTTCATTAATGGATTAGATTAATATATAGATGATATGTGTCTCAGTCCATTTTGTGTAGCTATAACAGAATGCCTGAGACTGGGTGATTTATAAAGAACAGAGATTCATTTCTTATATTTCTGGAGGCTGGGAAGGCCAAGGTTGAGGGATCTACGTCTGGCAAGGGCCTTCTTGCTGTGTCATTCCATGTTTGAAGGCAGAAGGGCAAGAGAGCATGCATGAGCAAGAAAGAAAGGTGCCAGACTCATCCTTTTATTAGGAACTCACTCCACAATAACTAATCCACTTCCGAGATGAAGGCATTTAATCCACTCATGGGAGATTCATCTCTTAAAGTCTCTACCTTTCAACACTGCTCCATTGGGGATTAAGTTTCCAACACATGAATTTTTGAGGAGGGCACATTCAAACTATAGCCATATATTTATCAAAATTTCAAAAGGGTATCAAATATATTAGGCATTAGGATTAAATATTTCAACAGATTGGAACAGTGGACTTAACATGAAATTGAATCAAGTATCTGCTTTTCGTTAAGAAAGGAAAAAAATTTAATAGGATAAATATGAAGTCTTGTGACTGTAAAAACATTCATGTAATACATGTTTGTTGAGTGTCTTTTTTGTATGGGGCACTGTACTGGACAGTAGGAGCACAATGATGAGTCAAATAGATGGTTTTGCTCATGGATCTCATTTAGTTGGAATAATAAACGTTAATTTTATTAAGTGTTTACCATATGTAGAGTACTGTGCTTCATGCTTTATCTGCTTTATGTTGTTTAATTTGTGTGAAGTAATAGGTGCTATTGCTGTTTTCGTTTTATAAAATAATTAACTGAGTCTCAGAGAAATAAGGTAACAGCCATTGGTGGATCTAAGACTTGAATCTAGGGCTTTATGAATCTAGTGCGGCACTGTCTCATATGGTAGCTGCTAGCCACATGTAGCTATATGTTTATATTTAAGTTAACCAAAAGCTAATAAAACTCAGAATTCAAAGACCTCAATCCCAAATAGCTATATTTTGAGTGCCCATTGGCCACATGTAGCTAATAGTTACCGTATTTGACAGAACATATTATAGAAAATTTCCATTATCTTAGAAAGTTCTATCCAACAGTGCTGTTCTAGAGCCTACACTCCCCCTCTCCCCCACCACACACCTTCTAGGCTTTATTAACATTTTACTATACTTGCTTTATTACATATCTATCCATCTAGCTCTCCATTAGTTCATCTTATGTTTTGTGCATTTCAAAGTTAGTTGCAGACATCGCTTCATGGAACAAATACAGGATATGGGAAATCTGATTTAATGAGATTGTCTAGGACAAAAATCAGTGAAGTCTTACATTGTTTTAATAGCTTATGGCACCCAGAGTTAAAGCTACTATATCCTGTGCCAGTTAAACTGTGTGTAGATTATTTTCCCTTTTCTACCTGTTTTGAGATTTGAGATCCCATTATTGAGTTTCTCAACTACGGTTCGTCTAAACTTTTACCTCCTGTGCATCTTTTTTTTTTTTCCTCCATTCCACCCACTAAATGGCCAATTTTGGAGCAGTGCTGTGATTCACTTTTCCTTGCTCCTTTACTAGTGGATGGTTCAGTACTGCTTCAGAAAAGTCACATAAATGTTCCCAATCGTACCCCTGCAGATAGTAAGGTGCATTTAATCTCCACTAGATTTCATGCTTTTGATTAGGCTTTTGTTTTGCATTCCCTCGACAGATATTTTAATTTTCACTAAATTTCATTCTTCAAATTTTCTATCCAATAGCTGATTCTCAGAAGCTGATTTATATTCTCCTTTATGAAAATTGGGGCCTTGGGCATGAACCCCCCAAATCCCTGTGCCCAGCTTCTCTGTATCAACATTCATTTCTCCTTCCAACCTCCTGAGATGAGGTGTCCTTTGTTTTTTTTTCAAGACAAGCCTATCAGCCCATGTTCTGACCCATTCTCTAGCTGTTTCGTCTGGGATTTTGTATCATCCATCTTCTTCTTCCTGCTTTCTTTCCCAGTTAATGCCCCTTGGCCACTGTTTTACTCTTTAGCTCTGTGTTTTTCAGTCCTGGCTGTACATCATTGTCACTGAGGATATCTTTTGAACTGGTACCTGGACTCCATCCCCAGGGACTGTGATTTTATTAGTCTGGGTGAAACCAGGCATTGGTAATTTTAAAAAGCTCCTAAAGTTATTCTTATTGTAGCCAGAATTGAGAATTACTGTTCCAGTTACTGCCTAGTAATCTTTTTCCTTTCCTGTTCAATAAAATTTCTTAAGAGTTGTTTGTGTTTACTTTTTTATCTTTCATTATTCTTCTACCTGCTGTAGTCTGGCCCTCCTTGCACTAAAATCCCTGGTGACTTTCTATTAATAATTGCAGACCCAGTGGATACTTTAAAATCCTTATTGTATAGGTCTAGTTCACTGAATTCAACCCTTTTAATCTTTTTTCTTCCCCCTTGAAATTACTTTTTTTTCTTCTTCTTTCTTTCTTTATTTTGCAATAGAGTCTTCCTCTGTTGCCCAGGCTGGAGTACAGTGGCGTGATCGTAGCTCACTGAGCCTCAAACTTCTGGGCTCACACAATCCTCCTGCCTTAACCTCCCAAGTAGCTTGGATTACAGGCATGTACCACCATGCCTGTAATGCTTGGCCAACTTTTAAATTTTTTTTGTAAAGATGAGGTCTCGCCATGTTGCCCAGGCTGGTCTCAAACTTCTGGGAGGATTGCTTGAGTCCAGGAATTTAAGATCACCCTGGGCAACATGGCAAGACCTCATCTTTACAAAAAATGAAAAATCAGCTGAGCATGGTGGCATGTGCCTGTAGTCCCAGCTACTCCAGAGGATGAGTGGGAGGATTGCTTGAGCCTGGGAGGTTGTGGCTGCACTGAGCAGTGATTGCGCCACTGCACTCCAGCCTGGGCAACAGAAGTGAGTCCTTGTCTTGTCTCAAAAAAAAAAAAAAGAGGCTCTTCTTACTCCAAGATTTAAAATTTAATTTTATATTTTCTTAATGCTTTTTATGGTTATGTTAGAACTCTTTTTGGTTACAAGTGATAGAAATTCAATTTAATATAACTTAAGAAAAAACTTACCGGCGGCCAGGCGCGGTAGCTCATGCCTGTAATCCCAGCACTTTGGGAGGCCGAGGTGGGCAGGTCACTTGAGGCCAGTTCAAGACTAGCCTGGCCAACATGGCAAAACCCCATCTCTACTAAAAATTAAAAAAATTTAGCTGGGCATGGTGGCACGTGCCTGCAGTCCCAGCTACTTGGGAGGCTAAGGCAGGAGAATCGCTTGAACCTGGGAGGTGGAGGTTGTAGTAAGCCGAGATTGCTTCAACCTGGGTGACAGAGCACAACTCTGTCTCAAAAAAACCCAAAAAACTAGAATGTATTGGCTCACATAGCTCAAATGGTTGTTAGCTATATCAGACCCAACATCTCCCTGTTATAACAATTGTCTTATAATGCCCTCTACTATTCTGATTAGAAATTCATTGATAATGTAAACTATAAAACATAATAAAAACACATATACATATATATATATACAGTTCTCCAATTAATATAAAGGAGAAATAAAAATAATATATGAATATATGTGTTTTAATGTATAAATGCCTAGCCATAACTATTATGGGAGACAAAATGAATAGTTAGGTGCTTGTTTCTGTATATAGAATCATTAAGATGATAGCTACAAATGCAAACAGTACAAGAGGATTATATTTTACAGTTCATCTGCCACAAGCATTGTTGGTACAATGTTATGACTTTTCAAAATGGTGAAGAACTCGTAGGAAGTTTCTGGGGTTTGTGGGGAAGCATAAACTTCCGTCAGTTTTCACAATAGTTACATCCCTGGAAAATTCAGTATATATTAAAATCAAATGGAAAATAATTTGTGTTTATGTGTAGAATGGAGCTGGATTTAGTTTCAGTTAATTATAGGTAGTTTGTCACCAAATGAATGTCCAGGCAGAATGTTCAGAATATGCAGGTTGGCGGACAGTTCTTTGTTGGGCCTGGCTGTCCTCCTGTTTATTGCAGGGTAGCTAGCACTCATTTTTCCTGCTTAGTAAATGTGAATGGTACCTACCATTTATTATGACTAGCAAAACTGCTCCCTTGGATTTCTAAATCACTTCCTAGGAGTGACATTGAGAAGCACTGATGTAAATTAGAAGTCTATAGGTGGATCTAGATGGTCAGTCAATATGTTATGTTCATCTGTCTATCATTCTTTCTCTCTCAAATCTGCTTTCCTGTGTTATCATGATGGCTCTCTCTTTGTGAAATGAAAGATAACCGGTGGTGGCTCCAAGTTTACAGGAATTATGGAGGATTCATCCCAGAGGATATGTCCATCTGTCAACTTTTTTTTCTTTTTTTTTTTTTACAGCCTTGCTCTGTTGCCCAGGCTGAAGTGCAGTGGTGTGGCCTCAGCTCACTGCAACCTCTGCCTCCCAGATCCAAGCAATTCTTGTGCCTCACCCTCCTGAGTAGCTGGAATTAGAGCCTCATGCCACCATGCCTAGCTATTTTTTTTTTGTATTTTTAAGAGAGATGGGGTTTTACCATGTTGGCCAGGCTGGTCTTGAACTCCTGACCTCAAGTGATCCACCCATGGCCTCCCAAAGTACTGAGATTACAGGCGTGCCCATCCATCGACTTTTGTGGAAGGTTTCTGGCCCTGATTGGGCGTTATGTCCAAATCTCTGGTGGGTGGGGAGTATTTTTGTGTATTTTTGAGTTAAAGATCTAATCCCCCCCATATGCGTATTCAGTTATTTACAGCATAATATATAGCATATCTGATTTGAAATGTCACCTTTATTATGTATACATTTTCATACTTACCTTTCTCTTTCTGGATTCTCTGTTATGTGCTGTAGATCTTTATTTTTGTATTCTATTCGTGTACCATTCTGGTGTACGCACTATGATTTTATACTGTGATCTGAAAACTGGCAGAGAAGGTCCACCTCATTATTGTTCTTTTCTTTAAAAAAAAATTCTTTGTTTGTTTGCAAGTTTATTAATGCTTTGCTTGTGTTTACCCTTCCAAATGGATTTTAGATGCAGTTTTTCAATCTCTGCCCCTTTTCCCATCCCATTAGGATTTTGATTGGAAGTGCATTGAATTTATATATTAATTTGGGGACAGTTGGTACTTTAAGTTTTTTTTCTTTTCTTTTCTTTTTTAAAAACAGGACCATTTTAATGTTTACAATTTAATAAATCTCTTCATTACAGACATGTATGGCTGTTTGGTAGTATTCAGAAACATCACAGTAATGGCAGTTCTTTCAGTTGGTGTGTAGTCCTCGATAATTATATATGAAATTGCTGTCAAACCAGTAAGACTGCATTTATGCATCCATCATTTTCAGGATTGTTTGGTAACCTGGGCATATTTTCCCCAAATAACTTTGCCTCCTTGTGTCACAAGGCCCAATTTGCTCACATTTACCTCAATGACAGTACCTTTGGTAATAACACCCAAAGTTGTATACAGTGGGGATGAGGGATTCTTCTTTACACCAAATATTGGTAGGCAAAAGGTGGCTTTCAGTTCAGGATGTGTTACATGGGCTTTCTTGAAATGCAAGCCCATTGGCCTGATAAATCTTTCATATTTAGGTGGTTTTCTTGTAAAGCCATCTCCAACAAAGCACACTTTAGTAACCATCCTCTTCCATGCTTTCTTCTTTTTCTTGCCTGTTCGAATAACTTTTAATACTTCTGTTTTTCCCTGGGCACGTACTTTAGGCAGAGGGACTTCCCAATTTCCCGCCTTCTCTTTTCGTTTCTGTTTAATCATATTGGAAAGTACTTTAGCTCGAGATTGTCCCTCTGTCCAGCAGATAGGCAGGTACTGCTCCCTGTGGAGTCTTTTCATCATTCTTTTGTTTGGTGTTTCTCTTTTCATGCATCTTGATAGTCTTTTTCATTTGTATTTTTTCAGCATGGTGCTGTTTATGGTAAAGCTTAGCCTTCAGACCAGTCATTTTCTTTGCCTTCTTTGAATATTCATGAGCCTCTCGACTTTCCTTCTTTCTCTTTTTCTCATGGTAATCCAAACGGTATCCATAGCTTTTATGGAGTAATTCAATATATTCGGTCTGTGGCATGGTGATGGCCGCAGAACCGCCAGGAGCAGCCCTTGGGGTGCGAAAACGCTCTCAATTTTCAGGTCTCAAAGACCCACAAGCCCACACCACGCAGGCCGGGACAGGAAAGGCTTTTTTGTTTTTTTGAGACAAAGTCTCGCTCTGTTGCCCAGGCTGGAGTGCAGTGGTGTGATCTCGGCTCAGTGCAACCTCTGCCTCCCAATTCAAGCATTTCTTCCTGCCTCAGCCTCCCAAGTAGCTGGGATTACAGACGTCCGCCACCACACCTGGCTAATTTTTGTATTTTTGATAGAGACAGGGTTTCGCCGTGTTGACCAAACTGGTCTCGAACTCTTGACCTCAGGTGATCTGCCTGCTTCGGCCTCCCAAAGTGCTGGGTTTACAGGCGTGAGCCACCATGCCCAGCCTGTACGTTTTAGTAATATTGAAACTTCTCAGACCTATGGCTTATGGTCTCAGTTTATTTGGTTCTTTTTTCTTCTTCCTCTATCTTCCTCTTCCTTCTTCCTTCTTCTTCTTCCTTTCTCCTTCTTCCTCCTGCATTCTTCTTCCTCCTTCCTCTTTCATTCTTCTTTCTTCCTCATTCTTCCTCCTCTTCCTTCTTCCTCCTCCTTCCTTTTTCCTCCTTCTTCTTCCTCCCTTTTCTTCTTTCTCCTTCCCTCTTCCATCTTCTTCTTCCTTCTCTTTTCTTCCTCTTCCTTCTTTTTCCTTCTTCCTTCTTCTCCCTTCTTTCTTTTTAAAAATAGACTTTTTTAGAGCGGTTTTAGGTTTGCAGCCAATGTAGAAGATACAGGGCACTTTTCATCATTCAGTCAAGTTTCATAGTTTGATTTAACTTTTTATTTATTTATTTATTTATTTATTTATTTATTTTATTTATTTATTTATTTATCTATCTTTGAGACGGAGTCTCACTCTGTTGCCCAGGCTGGAGTGCAGTGGCCGGATCTCAGCTCACTGCAAGCTCTGCCTTCTGGGTTTATGCCATTCTGCTGCCTCAGCCTCCCGAGTAGCTGGGACTACAGACGTCCGCCACCTCGCCCGGCTAGTTTTTTGTATTTTGTAGTAGAGACGGAGTTTCACTGTGATAGCCAGGATGGTCTTGATCTCCTGACCTCGTGATCCGCCCGTCTCGGCCTCCCAAAGTGCTGGGATTGCAGGCTTGAGCCACCGTGCCCGGCCGGTTTAACTTTTTAACTGCTTATTGCTGGCAAACTTTTTGTTACCCTTCATCTTGTTACTTAATTGAATTCTCTTTTTTTGAGACAGAGTCTCGCTCTGTCGCCCAGGCTGGAGTGCAGTGGCCGGATCTCAGCTCACTGCAAGCTCTGCCTCCCGGGTTTACGCCATTCTCCTGCCTCAGCCTCCCGAGTAGCTGGGACTACAGGCGCCCGCCACCTCGCCCGGCTAATTTTTCGTATTTTTTAGTAGAGACGGGGTTTCACCCCGTTTAAACACGTAGAGTTTAAAATAACTCTACGTGTTAGCCAGGATGGTCTCGATCTCCTGACCTCGTGATCCGCCCGTCTCGACCTCCCAAAGTGCTGGGATTACAGGCTTGAGCCACCACGCCCGGCTGAATTCTCTTACTAATTGTAATAGTTTTTCATTTTATTCTCTTTAGTTTTTTGGTTAGCACTCATGTCATCCTCAAAATTGTGTTTCTCTTTCCAATGTTTATACTTCTTATTTTTCTTATCTGTTATATTGACTATATTACCAAAACAAAGTTGTTTAATATAGGCATCATTGTGTTTTTCCTGACTTCAGTGAGAATGAATTAGTGTTTCTTTGTTAAACATGTTTGCTTTTGGTTCCTAATATATGCACTATCACACTAAGAAAGTTTAATTTTATTCATAATTTATTAGGGGCTTTTAATTAAGAATGACTAATGATTTTGTCACATGCCCTTTGCAGTCCTATCAAAATGACCTTAGAGTTTTTCTCCCTTAAACAGTTAATGCATTTTATTAACAAGTATGTTTTCTAATGTTTTCTAGTGTTTCTATTCAAGCTGCTTTGTCAGGGAGTACTAATCTCTCTTTTTTAGGGGTCGGAGGTTGGGGAAATAGGGTCTCACTTTGTTGCCCAGGCTAGAATGCAGTAGCAAGATCATGTTTCACTACAGCTTCAAACTCGGTGGGCTCAAGCAATCCTCCCATTTCAGCCTACGAACTAGGTAGGACTACAGGCATATAATTTTTCAATTTTTGGTAGAGACTAGGTTGCTCAGGCTGGAGTCTCTTAATACATTATTGGAGTTGATTTGTTCCTTACCTTTTTTTTTTTTTTAAAGGATTTTTATATTTATTCAAAAGAGGGTGAGTCTCTTTATCAAGTTTTGGTGTCAGGATTATATTAGTTGCATAAAAAGAACTGGGAAAACTTGCTGTATTCTTATGCTTGGAAATAGTTTAAATAACACAGGAATTACCTATTATTTAAAGGTTTAATACAAGTTACCTGTAATTCCATCTGGACCTGGTATCTTTTGAGAACTATATCTATTACAGTCTTTTCAGTTACTTCTGGGGTTAATAGTGTAGGGTAGTGTTTTATTTATCTCTGTATTCTCA
Organism: Rhinopithecus bieti; assembly: GCF_001698545.2. Classification (NCBI taxonomy): domain Eukaryota; kingdom Metazoa; phylum Chordata; class Mammalia; order Primates; family Cercopithecidae; genus Rhinopithecus; species Rhinopithecus bieti. Next base: position 295,085 of record NW_016803318.1, read on the forward strand.
GCTTCTAGCACAGTATCAGTTTTATAGTGGCTACTAAACGTGTTTGTTTTGAATAAGTGGATAATTGTAATTATGTCCCTAAAAAGTATAAAAAAATATAAATTAGTAGTAGTAATAGCTAAGAGTACGTGCCAGAAACTAGTCTAAATACTTTACAGCTATTCATTTGTTTAATCCTCACTATAACCCTGTGAAGAAGGTATTGTGAATATCTCCATTTTACCAGAGAAACTGAGGCACAGAGAGTTTAGGTAAATTGTCTGAGAGTATAAAGGCAGTTAAATATTGGAGCCAGGATAGTGCAAAAATGAAAGTGTTTGTATTTGGTGAGATTTTAACTGTTTACTTATACTGAAAATTTTAGTATAACTGTTTAGGATAAGTCAAACATTTAAAATTAAGTAGCCTTCTCACTTATTTTTTAACCAAAGAATTAAGCATTTCCCTAATTTTCTCAGAAACTTTCCTTCCAAGGCACCAGTATATCAGTGAATAGAACTTGAAAATTTTTAATTCAGTTTCTTTTCTCTTTTCTTTCATAGAAGTATAAACAAACACAGTATATCTTTGGGGCCTATTATTATACCTACTTAGCAGGTCTGCCCAGATTGTTCCATATGGTTGTTACTTTACAGTAATTGTCATTATGATGTCACTGTATGTTTTGAAAGTACAATTTCATGTTTTACAAATTTTTAAAAATTGATTAAACTTTAGCATGGCTTCTTCCTGATAACAGTTTTGTCCTCTTGCTTTGAGAAGGAACATATGGGCATTCCATTTATGGTTTCCATGGGCTACATCTCAGTTTCCTGTTCATTTTACTAGTTTCATTGTAAACAGAGTACTTTGTATTTAATGGCTGGCTGCGGTGGCTCACACCTGTAATCCCAGCACTTTAGGAGGCCGAGGTGGGTGGATCACTTGAGGTCAGGAGTTCCAGACCAGCCTGACCAATATGATGAAATCCCATCTCTACTAAAAATCCAAAAATTAACGAGGCATGGTGGTGGTTGCCTGTTATCCCAGCTACTCAGGAGGCTGAGGCAGGAGAATCACTTGCAATGAGCCAAGATCGCACCACTGTACTCCAGCATGGGCAACAGAGCAAGACTCCATTTCAAGAAAAAAAAGTACTTTGTATTTAAGAAATCAGGTATCAGAGATGAGCCTTTGTGGGATTATTAGTGTGTTCTTAACACCAACTTAATAAGTTTCCCTGAAATGAGATCCATTTTCTTTGACTTTTTCATTGGCATGAGTAAAAGTTTTTTAGTAACACAAAGACAGGGAAATCTCACATTGTTCATTCATTCTGCAAATATTTATTCAGTGTCCCTAAAGTATGTGCTTTATCCTCTAATCTGCAGCTTTTGAATAATAGTTAATTAGGTCTTGAATAGACTAGCTCATCTTATCTGACTTTAAGTGCATCTGACCTGTGTCAGAAGATTAATTTATACATTTATAACTGAGGGTATTCTGTTTCAGTGACTCCAAAACTCACTTGTTTGTTAGCATACTGTTGTCTGTGAATTTCTCAGATATCAAGAAATCAAAAGCAATCAGATGGTGGTTTGGTACATATAGAATCAGCAAGGAAATTGCATGATCTTTAAGAGAAATTCCATTCAGGTTGTGATAAATGCTAAGGAATTACTCATATTTCACTTCAAATAATTTTTTAGGACAGTAAAGTATTAATGCTTGTTAGGTTTTTTTCCTTTGTGTTAGGTCAACACCAGCACATTCATATTTTCCAGACAAGTAATAGAGATTACCACCCATTAGTCTGCACTTATTACATTAAAACCCATCTTTATTTTATTTTGTTGTTTTTGTTTTGTTTTGTTTTGTTTTTTTGAGAGGGAGTCTCACTCTGTCTCCCAGGTTGCAGTGCAGTGGTGTGATCTCAGCTCACTGCAACCTCTGCCTCCCAGAGTCAAGCAATTCTCCTGCCTCAGCCTCCTGAGTAGCTGGGACTACAGGCATGAGCCACAATGCTTGGATAATTTTTTTGTATTTTTAGTAAAGACAGGGTTTTGCCATGTTGGCCAGGCTGGTCTCGAACTCCTGACCTCAAGTGATCCTCCTGCTTCAGCCTCCCAAGGTGTTGTGATTATAGGCATAAGCCACTGCCCCCAGCTCCATTTTTTTTTTTATTTTTGAGACGGAGTCTCGCTCTGTCGCCCAGGCTGGAGTGCAGTGGCCGGATCTCAGCTCACTGCAAGCTCCACCTCTCGGGTTTACGCCATTCTCCTGCCTCAGCCTCCCGAGTAGCTGGGACTACAAGCGCCCGCCACCTCGCCCAGCTAGTTTTTTGTATTTTTTAGTAGAGACGGGGTTTCACCGTGTTAGCCAGGATGGTCTCGATCTCCTGACCTCGTGATCCGCCCGTCTCGGCCTCCCAAAGTGCTGGGATTACAGGCTTGAGCCACCGCGCCCGGCCGCCCAGCCCCATTTTTATTTTGTTGTGCTTTACTCTTTTGGTTATTTGTTACTTTTTAGCCTGGTGGTTTAGTCTCCTTCCTGGCTATATAAAGGAAGCCTCTTTTATTTTAGTTAGCAGTAAGCTGTTTCCGATTCACTTTGTAGGGTACATTACTTCTAAGAAGCTGTCCCACCTAAATAATACGTTCTTTTAAAATTTATTATTTTTATTTTCGATTCAGGGGGTACATGTACAGATTTGGTTTTAATTTTTTAATTTTTTAAAATTTGCTCTCCTGGTAACTCACAGAACAGCAGGTTTATTACACAGGTATATTGTGTGATGCTGGGGTTTGGGCTTACAATGATCCCATGACCTAAGCAGTGAACATAGTACCTATAGGTAGTTTCTCAACCTTTGCCCTTCTCCCTCCCTCTCCCGTTTTGTGATCCCCAGTGTTGATCCCCAGTGTTTATTATTCCTTACTTTGTGTCCCTGTGTACCCAATGTTTAGTTCCCATGTATAAGTAAGAACATGTGGTATTTCTGTTTTCTGCATTAACTTGCTTATTAGGCTACTGACCTCCAACTATATCCATGTTGCTGCAAAGTACATGATTTTGTTCTTTTTTATGGCTGTGTAAAGAATATGTTTTAAGATTTCCTACCTAGAGAATATGTGCTTCTGAAGTTAACCCTAGGTTCTTGGACCTTGGTTTTCTGACCACTGATCACATCTCAGATTTTGAGAACTGACTTTTTTTGGTTGTTAACTTTTTTTTTCTTATTAAAAAAAAATTTTTTTTTGGTATGGAATAAAAGACAACCTTATCCAGAAATAGCCATAGTTACACCTTGATGTATAATCTTGTAGACCTTTTTAAATACATATATATGATAATTACATCTATATAATTGAGATTGAATTGATTATATTACACATATTTTATAATATTTTTTATCTTAATAGATTGTATATATCTTTCAAGATACATTTGATTGGGGCCTATATTAGTCTGTTTTCACAAGACTGATAAAGACATACCTGAGACTGGGAAGAAAAAGAGGTTTATTTGGACTTAACAGTTTCACATGGCTGAGAAGACCTCAGAATCATGGTGGGAGGCTAAAGGCACTTCTAACATGGCGGCAACCTAACCATGTCATTCAGCCCCTGGCCCCTCCAAATCTCATGTCCTCACATTTCAAAACCAGTCATGCATTCCCATAAGTCCCCCCAAGTCTTAATTCATTTAGGTATTAACGCAGAAGTCCAAAGTCTCATCTGAGATCAGGCAAGTCCCTTCTGCCTGTGAGCCTGTAAAATCAAAAGCAAGCTAGTTACTTCCTAGATACAGTGGAGGTACAGGTATTTGGTAAATATAGCCATTCCAAATGGGAGAAATTGGCTAAAACAAAGGGGTTACAGGCTCCATGCACGTCCGAAACCCAGTGAGGCAGTCAAATTTTGAAGCTCCAAAATCATCTTTGAGTCCAAGTCTCACATCCAGGTCATGCTGATGCAAAAGGTGGGTTCCCGTGGTCTTGGGCAGCTCTACCCCTGTGACTTTGCGGGATACAACCTCCCTCCTTGCTGCTTTTCAGTGTCTGGTGTTGAGTGTCTGTGGCTTTTCTAGGCTCATGGTGCAAGCTGTCGGTGGGTCTACCATTCTGGGATCTGGAAGATGGTGGCCCTCTTCTCACAGCTCCACTATGCAGTTCCCTAGTAGGGACTCTGTGTGGGGGCTCCCACCCCACATTTTCCTTCCACACTGCCCTAGCAGAGGTTCTCCATGAGGGCCCCGCCCCTGCAGCAAACTTTTGCCTGGGCATCCAGGTGTTTCCATACATCTTCTGAAATCTAGGTGGAGGTTCCTAAACCTCAATTCTTGTCTTCAGTGCACTCGCAGGCTCAACACCACAGGGAAGCTGCCAAGGCTTTGGGCTTGCACCCTCTGAAGCCACAACCCAAGCTCTATGTTGGCCCCTTTCAGCCATGGCTGGAGCAACTGGGACACAGGGCATCAAGTCCCTAGGCTGCACACAGCACGGGGACCCTGGGCCCAGCCCATGAAACCACTTTTTCCTCCCGGGCCTCTGGGCCTGTGATGGGAGGGGCTGCCTTGAAGGTCTCTGACAGGGCCTGGAGACATTTTCCCTGTGGTCCTGGGTATTAACATTAGGCGCCTTGCTACTTATGCAGATTTCTGCAGCTGGCTTCAATTTCCCCTTAAAAAATGGGTTTTTCTTTTCTATCACATAGGGATCAAATTTTCCAAATTTTGCCGGGCGCTGTGGCTCAAGCCTGTAATCCCAGCACTTTGGGAGGCCGAGACGGGCGGATCACGAGGTCAGGAGATCGAGACCATCCTGGCTAACATGGTGAAACCCCGTCTCTACTAAAAAATACAAAAAACTAGCCGGGCGAGGTGG
>NW_016803318.1:300257-324518 GCF_001698545.2 Rhinopithecus bieti
CTGTCCACCAGGCTGGAGTGCGGTGGCGCTATCTCGGCTCACTGCAAGCTCCGCCTCCCGGGTTCCCGCCATTCTCCTGCCTCAGCCTCCCGAGTAGCTGGGACTACAGGCGCCCGCCACGGCGCCCGGCTAACTTTTTTTTGTATTTTTAGTAGAGACGGGGTTTCACCGTGGTCTCGATCTCCTGACCTTGTGATCCGCCCGTCTCGGCCTCCCAAAGTGCTGGGATTACAGGCGTGAGCCACCGCGCCCGACCAGAAAAAGCTTTAATTGGACTTACAGTTCTACATGGCTGGGGAGACCTCAGAATCATGGTGGGAGGCGAAAGGGACTTCTTACGTGGTGGCGGCAAGAGAAATGAGGAAGAAGCAAAAGCAGAAACCCCTGATAAACCCATCAGATCTCATGAGACTTATTCACTATCATGAGAATAGCATGGGAAAGATCAGCCTCCATGATTCAATTACCTCCCCCTGTGTCCCTCCTGCAGCATGTAGGAATTCTGGGAGATACAATTCAAGTTGAGATTTGGGTGGAGACACAGCCAAACCATATCAGAGCCCATCTAGGGGAGGTTAATTAATTAATTAATTTTTTCCTGGGCTCAAGTGATCCTCCCATCTCAGCTTCCTAAGCATCTGGGACCACAGGTGTGCAGCACTAGGCTCAGCTAATTTTAAAATTTTTTTGTAGAGATGGGGTCCCCTTATGTTGTCCAGGCTGGTCTTGTATTCCCATCTTGGCCTCCCAATGTCCTGGGATTACGGGTGTGAGCCAGTTTGCCTGGCCCCATAAGAGGTCTCTTAATTTATTCAACAGACATTGTGTATTACTATGTGCCAGATGTTGGGCATACAGTAGTCAATAAATAGTCAAGAATGACTGCCTTTATGGAGCTTAAGTACTAATGGGGAGAGATAGACAATCAAAATAAACAGAATGTTAAGCAGTAGTAAGTGCTATGGTGGAAGAAAAGCAGGGACGGGAGATAGGGAATATGGTGGAAGTGAAGTTTTAAAAAGAGCATGGTCAGCAAATGTCTTATTGAGAAAGTATCTGAATAGACACCAAGGAAGTGTAGGGATGTACAAACAAGGAGAGACCAATGTAGGGCAGAGAAGGTGAGGGGATTGGTAGGAGAAATTGATGGGAGTGGGAATGGGGAGGTGGGTATTAGATTATATGAAGCCTAGTTGGCAATTATAAGAGCTTCTGTTCCAGTGGAGAATTTAGGTGTCATTTATATCCTGAAATGATTGCTCTAACTGCTGTGCTGAAAATAAAATGGGGGGCTGCAAGGTGTGCGAGGCAAAGACACAGCAGAGAAACTATTTAAGAGGCTATTGCGTTCATGTAAGCTAGAGATATCAGTGGTTTGGGTGAGAGTAGTGAAAAATGGTTTGGTTTCAGATGCAGTTTGGCAATATTCATGATAGGATTTACTGACAGATTGGATATGGGGTGTAACAGAAAGAAGAGTTATGACATCAAGGTTTTTGGCCTGAAAACAAGAAAAATGGAGCCACCATCTGCTGACATGGGGAACATTAGGAGGAGTAAGTTTGGAGGAAAATATTTAAGAGTTAATTCAGTTTGGGACATAATAAGTTTGAGGTGCCTATTACACAAGTGGAAATGTTGAGTAGGCAGAGGTCTTGGCTGGAGATAAAATTTGGAAGTTGTGGCCTATATATGGTATTTAAAATTATAAAGCTGGATAAAATGGTCAAAGAAGTCAAGATAGGAGATAGTAGAGCTCAGAGAATGGAGGCCTGGGCCTTCCAAACTTAGAAGTTTGGAAGATAAGAATAAGCCAAGGAAACTCAGAAGAAACAGCCTGGGAAGTACGAGGAAAACCTAGAGAGAGTACAGCTCTGGAAACTATGTCAAGACTCTTACCTGGTTTTAGCATGTGACTTCCCTTCCAGACCCAGTGGGTTGATTTTTCTCTTCTGTAAGTTTCTAAAATTAAATGTATACACTATCTTTCTTCCCTCCACATCTTCCCAGACATTTAGCTTTAACAAGAAAAGATTTTTTTTTTTAATAAACAAAATTCATTGTAAATACTCTATGAACTATTGTTCTCCGAGCAACAGCTCATATGCATTGGGGCCACCCTGAGGAGTCTCTGTTACTGCTGCAAAAATATGGGACTAACATCTGACTTCCAGAGAGCAAGCAGCCAAGAAAGAGGAATCATCAGCTCATCAGCTGCTGGTGAATTGTTCCTTGTAATTCCAAGCATTCCTGTAGGATTGACTTTTAACAGCTTCAAGAGCTAGGCTATCTCTCACATTTGATTATTACCATTTACTTATTGAACAGTTTAAGCATGTGATAATTTGCCCTTCTTGTCACTGGCAAATAGGTGGGTATATATTAGTTACCTATTGCTGTGTAACACGTTACCCCAGAATTTAACAGCTTGTGACAATATTTATTATCTCACTATTTTTGAGGGTCAGGAATTTGGGAGCAGTTTAGCTAGGTGGTTCTGGTGAAGGGCTTCATGAGGTTATAATCAACATGTCAGCTGTGGCTGCAGTCATCCGAACACTTAACTAGACCTGGAAGATCCACTTCCAAGATGGCTCACTCACATGACTGTTGGCAGGAGGCCTTAGTTCCTCACCATCTGGGCCTCTCCATAGGGCTCCTTGAATGTCCCTATTACTTGGCAGCTAGCTTCTCTTGGAGTTATTGATCCAAGAGAATGATAGAGGAAGAAGGAAAAAAACCCATAATGCCTTTTTATATCCTAATTTTGGAAGTCAAACACTGTCATTTCTGCTGCATTTTGTCTGTAAGAGGTGAATCACTAAGTCTAGCCCACTTTCAAGGAGAAGAGAATTAGCTCCATCTCTAAAGAATTCATGGATGTATTTTAAAATCACCAGTTTGCCCTCTAGCCACAAATTATTTACACTTCTTCCTCCCAAGAGCTATCAAAAAAAGTTTCCTTCTTCTGTAGCATCAGCTTGAAATACAGGTAGCTGTCCTTTAACTAGGTCCAAGTGTGGGTGTGGCTTCTTGGGTGTAGCTCCTCAGGCACAGTTCCTTTTGATATGAAGACCTGTAAACTAAAGAGACAAGTTATCTGCCTATCACACACCCAACATGCAGTGATGTGGACAGGCAGTGATTCTGAACAGGTATAAAGATTTCCTCTTCCAAAAGGGAAAAATGGCGGCACAAAGAAATTGCTGGTTCATAGCAGTTCTGATAGTTGTCTAGACAAATGTCGGAAGTTCCTTGACTAGGACTTCTGCTTCTGCCCAGGAGTTCTTCTCTGTGACTCTGGAGTCCACCTTGTTAGTCATCCTTTCTTTTCCATTAAAAGTAGTTCATATTTGTAGCTGCATAGCTTTCTTAGCATGCTTCTTGCTGGTAGAAATTTGAGGGCCCAGAGACCTGTTTTCATTTTGTACTGTCCTTCCACCTTTCAGTTTAAGCTGTCAGTGTTTCTTTTTAAAACTTTGAGTATCCTGTGAATCTCACTGGGATTCATGCCATTAGGCAAAAGCCACGTCCACCAATCTCTTCTAATTAGGCTTTTTCCACCTTGGGTTTCTGCTGGGATTGCTGAGGGATACCACTTGTAGTGGGTAGAATTGTGTCCCCCAAAAAGCTGTGTTCAAGTCCTAACCCTGATAAGGTCACTGTGAATATGACCTTATTTGGAAATAAGGTCTTTACAGATGTAGTCAAGTTATAATAAGATCACACTGGATCAGGAAGGACCTTAATCCAACGGTTGATAGTCTTATAAGGAGAGAAATTTGCTGGGTGCGGCGGCTTACTCCTGTAATCTCAGCACTTTGGGAGGCCGAGGTGGGAGGATCACCTGAGGTCAGGAGTTCGAGACCAGCCTGGCCAATGTGGTAAAACCCCATTGTCTACTAAAAATACAAAAATTAGCCAGGTGTGGTGGCCCATGCCTGTAATCCCAGCTACTCAGGAGGCTGAGGCATGAGAATCGCTTTAACCTTGAGGCAGAGGTTGCAGTGAGCCAAGATCGCACCTACTGCACTACGGCCTGGGCGAGAGTGAGACTCTGCCTCAAAAAAAAAAAAAAAAAAGAGGAGGCTAGAAATTTGGACATGAACACAGAAGACAAAGAGAAGAAAGCCGTGTGATGACAGAGGCAGAGACTGGGAGGACATAACGTCTACAAATCAAGGAATGGCAAAGATTGCTGCCAACCATCACCAGAAGCCGGGAAAGAGTCATGGAAATAATCTCCCTTAGAACTTTCTGAAAGAACTAACCCTACTGACACCCTCCAAATCAGTGAGCGAATAAATTCCTTTTGTTTTAAGCTACCCAGTTTGTGGTAGTTTGTTACAGCAGTAACACCCTTAAACTTCTTAGTCCAATTTTCTAACTGAATGATTCTTTAGGTACTATTTTAGATCTTTCTGAGGTTGTGGTTTTTTTTTTTTTTTTTTTTGGAGGCAGAGTCGTACTCTGTCACCTAGACTGGAGTGCAGTGGTGCAATCTCAGCCCACTGCAACGTCTGCCTCCGGGTTCAAGTGATTCTCATGTTTCGGCCTCCCGAGTAGCTGGCATTAGAGGTGTGTGACACCATGCCCAGCTAATTTTTGTATTTTTAGTAGAGACGGGTTTCTCCATGTTGGCCAGGCTGGTCTCAAATTCCTGGCCTCAAGTGATCCTCCTGCCTTGACCTCCCAAAGTGCTGGGATTGTAGGTGTGAGCCACTGCACCTGGCCCTTTCTGAGGTCTTAACAAAGAATTGTTATAGTCTGATCCTTGGCTTCATTTGAAATCAGTCTTTTGGCAGTGCCTTGGATTTAATCTTTGCTTGAAATCCATTTCTTAATTTTAGTGTCATTTACTAATCTGGAGATGCTGGGAATTCTCAGAATTATATAATTCTGTCCTTTTTGTTTAACTGTCTGTCCTTCCTTTAATTTATCCCTCTTTTGCATTTTAAAATAAGCAACAAGAAGCCAGGAGGTACTTTCAAAAGTAGAAATCTCTTTAGCTAGATTATCAACCAGTTTGTGGACCGCAACATCTACTTTCCATGTTATGGTAAGGCAACAGCTTTGCCAGTATATAACAAGGATCCTTTTCCCTCCAGTTTCTAATAAGATTTTTCTGCCTTTTCTTAATCTCTCACCTTTAACTTCCTCAAAGGCCATAGTGCTTCTGTTTCTTTTCAAGGCTCTTCAAACTTCACTGATGCTCTCCTCAAAGTCCTTTTAACTTCTGCCCCACTGCTGGGTTCCAAAGATACTCTCACATTTTAGCTCTTTATTATGGTAGCACGTGTATCCAGATATGAAAATCTGTATGTTACCTATTGCCATATAACAAATTATCTCAAAGTTTAGTGGCTTAAAACAAACAAATATTTATTATCTCACAGATTCACTGGGTCAGGAACAGGTTCAGTTGGGAGTAGCGTCGCTGAGTGATTCTGGCCCAGGATTTCATGAGCTTACAGTCAAGATGTTGGCCATTGCTGCAGTATATAGGGTGACTAGGCTTTACACATATTCTGGCAGGTTTGTTCTGGCTGGTGGCAGGAGTACTCAGTTCCTCATCACATGGACCTTTCTACAGGACTGCTTGATATGGCACTCTCCCAGAGCAAGTGATTGATCCAACAGAAGTACAAGGAGGAAGCACTACGCACCCCGCCCCCCCCCACCTTTTTTTCTTGAGGCAAAGTCTCACTCTGTCACCCATGCTGGAGTGCAATGGCATGGTCTTGGCTCAGTGCAACCTCCGCCTCCTGTGTTCAAGTAATTCTCCTGCCTTATCCTCCTGAGTAGCTGAGACTATAGGCATGTGCCGCCATGCCTAGCTAATTTTTGTATTTTTAGTAGAGATGGAGTCATGTTGGCCAGGCTGGTCTCGAACTCCTGACCTCAAGTGATCCACCCACCTCGAAGTGCTGGGATTACAGGCATGAGCCACCACACCTGGCCATTTCTCCCGCTTTGTTACCTTGTCTTGGAAGTCACAGGTGATCAATTCTGCCATATTCTATTGTTAAGTGAGTCACTAAGTCCAGCCCACACTGAAGGGAAGATTATCAAATAATTTTTGGATATATTTTTAAAACAACATGAAGCATTCTTTAAAAAAGCCAATGAATTCATAGAAGCAGAGAGTAAAATGGTAGTTACCAGGAGCTGTGGGGCAGAGGGGGTGGATTAGAGAGATGTTGAAGGATACAAAATTTCAGTTAAAAGTTCAAGAGATGTGTTGTACAACATGGTGGCTGTAGTTAATAACAATGTTTTCAGCCAGGTGCAATGGCTCATGCCTAGAATCCCAGCCCTTTGGGAGGCCAAGGCAGGCAGATTACTTGACAGCCCGGCTAATATGGTGAAATCCCATCTCTACTAAAAATACAAGAATTAGCTGGGCATGGTGGTGCGCATCTGTAATCCCAGCTACTTGGGAGGCTAAAGCACAAGAATTGCTTGAACCTGGGGGACAGAGTTTGCAGTGAGCCGAGATGGTGCCACTGTACTCCAGCCTGGGTGACAGAGCAAGACTTCATCTCAAAAAAAACAAAAAAACAAAAAACAGTGTTTTGTACGTTTGAAAATTGCTAAGAGAGTAGATTTTAAGTGTTATTGTTGTGAATAAGTTTGTGAGGTAATGCATATGTTGATAGGTTGATGCAGTCATTCCACAATGCTTACATATTTCAAAATATGTTCTATACCATAATATATATATTTTTTATCAGTTAAAATAAGTAATGAAAATAATACAAAAGGCAAGCAAACAAACGGAATAGTGCAGTTAGCCGCTGTTGAACTTTAGTAGCAGGGAAAGTCTAATGTTGGCTACTGCCATTGTTACATTAATTGGCCTAATAAGTAAAGTGGGAACCAGGGACTTAAAATTGCATATCATTGCTGGTCGCAGTGGCTCACACCTGTAATCCCAGCAGTTTGGGAGGCCGAGGTCAGGAGTTCAAGATCAACTTTGTCAACATGGTAAAACCCCGTCTCTACTAAATCTACTAAATATACAAAAAATTAGCCGGGTGTGGTGGCAGGTGCCTGTAATCCCAGCTGCTCGGGAGGCTAAGGCAGGAGAATTGCCTGAACCCGGGAGGCAGAGGTTGCAGTGAGCCGAGATCACGTCATTGCACTCCACCCTGGGCGGCAGAGCGAGACTCTGTCTCAAAAAAGAAAAAAAAATTACGTATCATCCAGAACACAGAAGATCTAGGGGAACAATTTCTTCAGGTTTTTCTTTTGCTGAGGCATCGCTCCAGTATCTCTTTGGGTAGCAAAGACTCATTCGTATAAAGAACTGTGTACCTGTGCCATCTTAAGTATTCAGAGAGACAAATGCTAAGCATGTGTGTGTTTATATGTGTTTGTGTTATAATCATCTGAAACAACCTTAAAATAGAATTATTACTTGAACTTTTATTTTGAAGGACCCACTAAATGATATCTTATTCAGAAACCCAATGTGTACAACATACAAAAATGGAACTACCCTTGTTAAAGGGAGGTGGGTCCAGAATTCCACTGGCTCGGCATCCCTTTTAACCCTTCCTTATGTTGGTGTCAGATATACAAGGAACATAGTTTGAAAAACTATACCATGCCATCAGATCCCTTTCCAGCTTAATTCACAAAAATCTATTAATCTATAAGATAGCAGAGTTCAGGAAGATAGCCATAATAGCAAAATAGCACACCGCCGTGTGGCAGGCTGATTTCTGATGTTGTCTCTTGTGTAATAGCCAATGAAAAACCATTTTGGTTTAGGGAAGTAGTTGGTAATTAGGCAGCCATGGCTATCTGTAGAGTACTTTCATTAGTCTGTTGTCTTACCTAATTTTTTTTTCTCTAACAGAATACTACAACACATCTTTGCAGGATTCTTTGCAAATTCTGCCATTCCTGGATCTCCACACCCTTTTTCCTGGTAAGTAACTAATTGCTTTCTATCTTATTCTATTGGAGTGACATCATTTTAGGTGCTCTCATTTCTGTGCAGTAGAGAAAAAGAGCTGCATAGGCCAGGCGTGGTGGCTCACACCCATAATCGCATTCCAGCACTTTGGGAGGCCGAGGCTGGCGGATCACGAGGTCAGGAGATCGAGACCATCCTGGCTAACATGGTGAAACCTCATCTCTACCAAAAATACAAAAAATTAGCCAGGCGTGGTGGCACGCACCTGTAGTCCCAGTTACTTGGAGGCTGAGGCAGGAGAATCACTTGAACCCGGGAGACGGAGGTTGCAGTGAGCTGAGATCGCGCCACTGTACTCCAGCCTGGGCAACAGAACGAGACTCCATCTCAAAAAAACAAAACAAAACAAAAAAACTGCATAGGTGAGTATGTAGATGTAACTGGAGGCTGCTAGACTGCCATTATCTGCTAAGCCCAAACTTAATCAGAACTTTTATTTTTTTATTATTCAGGCTCAGGAAGGCTGTCCTGGTCCCCCAGAATGTTTGGTTGCTAGAAATGTCTTGATCCCTTTTATATTCAGGTCTGAGAGTTGTGTTGATGCAGGGAATGAGATGGTCCCTGCCAGGCTTGGTATCTGATTTGTGGGTTCCCCAGTAGACTACACAGGAATATTTTACTCCTTAAGAATTTCTGAAGTTGAAAACATTATGCTGAACTTTATTTTTTTCAAAGTAAGAGGATTTGTCAGAAGAAACAATAGGCTGTAATTCAGTATCAGAGTGACACTTATGTATGATAGGGATTAAAGATGGAATTTCTTCTTGTCAGAGAAATTATTTGCCGCTTCTGACTGTGACCCAGAAGGTTTCTTTGCTCAAAGGAACCTCAGTCCCTTTAGGACCTCTGTCATCCACTAGTCTGGACCTCTGCTGGTAGTGTACCAGCAGCTCTGCGGGGGGAAAAAAAAGGTGTTGCCAAATCCCTTTTGTAATTGCTCTAAGTTGTGATTCAGAGAGACTGCTATGGCTGCTTCTCTACTTGAAAGCTCCTCATTGTCCAGAACTGTGGGCGGCCTCTTATAATGAGGGATGTTTGCTGTAGATTTTGACCAGTCATGAAGGGAAAACTCTCCTTAAAAAGCAGCTCCATCTGTGTTTAATATAAGTGGGCACAGAAAAGACAAATTTTTGAAACCAACAGGCAATGAGTCACTCTTTTTGTTCTGGCATGTCATGTGGTACTTTAGGTAGCTTCACATTTTATGTTCTAGTTAAGTAAAATTCCTAGAGAATGATATACTATCTCTGGATAGTTTGTTTGATCTTGAAAATATACAGAATTCTTTGCCTCTTGATCCTTGAGGACTAGTGACTTTCCAGCTCTGAGAGAGAACAGGATCCCTCTGCCACTTTTTTTCTGTGGTGTAAGGCAGAGCCTGGTCACTCCATCTAATGCTGTCTGTCTCATCTCATGTATAGGAGCGGGATGCTGCACTCCAACCCTGGGGACTATGCCTGGGGTCAGACAGGGCTTGATGCCATTGTAACCCAGGTGAGGAGCTGCCTTTTGAGGGTGTCTGTTCAGTGTGTCTCATGGTTCCATAGGCTTCCTGCTTTCCTTCTGCTACTTTCTGAAATGGCAGTCACTCTGCTTTCTCTAATATTTTGAGCTTTGGGGTTTCCGTTTTACTAAAGGGATGAATGATTTATGGGGTTAGCTCAGCATCCATGCACTTCCTAGGTCCGAGGGAATTTCTAGAAGATGGTTTCATCTCCATAGGAAGAAAAGACTTCTATAAAAAATAGTATTTTGTATTTTTGGTCTTTCTTGTTCAGTCCAATAAGGATTCTGTTGACAAGTATTTCACAAAAAAAGGATTTCCTCACATGTTGAAGCAGGGATTTCTGCTAGATGGAGCAAAGTAGGGGAAGGAAGCAGAGAAAAAGGTATTCCCATGCCATGTATAATTGCTTCCACTTGTTTATGTTCATTTTAATTTGATTGGTTTTTCATTTCCCTTGTGGATTTCTGAGACTAGAAAGCATGTCCTTTATATTCAGTCTTCTTATAGGCGGTAATTTACTTATTTCTTGGCTTATATTATGCTGCTTTTCATATTCTCACTTTTTTCTTATTCCAGCAGAATGAAGCTTTTGGACCAGTTACATATTAACTTTTTAATTAAGCTGTAGTTTTATTCATGACATCACAACCCTTTTGCTGCCCCTGAAGTTGCTTTATACCCAGAGATGGGCCTTGCAATCATGGGTTTGTCTGTAGGCTTATGCAATGTCACTCTGAAATTGTAAAGCAATTATGAGTGTTCTGGCAGCAGGAAAGGGGAAACCCAAGCCTCTCAGAGCCTAGCAGAAGTAAGAGTAACTAACATACCTAATGTCTGCGCTGTTGGTTCTCAGCTGGAGCAGCTCCCTCTCCAGGTATATTGAGATGTCTGCCACTTCATCTTTTTCTTTCTCTTTTTTTGTAGCTTTTAGGACAACTGGAAAACACAGGCCCTCCCCCAGCTGACAAGGAAAAGATCACATCTCTTCCAACAGTGACAGTAACTCAGGAACAAGTTGGTAGGTTCATTTTTATACTTATTCTGTCATCTTCTGATCTCTGTTCAAAATCCCCGTATCTTCTGACAAGTGAAAAGTTTAAAAGCGAACAAAATAAAAGACAAAAAAAAATAAATAAGAAAAAAAATTCCAATACCTTCCTATATTAAGGACCTTTAAGTGAAGCTATGGCCCTCTAAAATTCTTACCTGGGTGCCAAATCTGGAAAGTTCTACCCCTTTATTAGGTTAGTCAGTAGGTATTTCCTAAGCAATTGTGTCTCTTTTTTAGGTGCCATTGGGAATAAAGAGGTACAAAGATAGATAAGACTTGATTCTAATAAGTTGAAGAAAAACTCATCAAATGATTAAAAACTGTGTTGGACACATGATACTGACATTGGGGAAAGGAGAAGAGAAAAAAATAGGAGACTGGAAATTTGTTTCAGATCTACTTTGTGTCAGGTACAGTTAGGTATATTAGTCATAGATACTACTTTATTTGTAAGCACTGGAGGAATTTAGTGATAAGGGACAACATTCTGGACTGGGAGTTTCTGTTCCCATCAGTTCGAGTTTAGAGTTAGAGATTTCAAAGACAAGGTGGGCCATCTTAGGTCATTCTATTTAATATACATGGTGTGTGAGTCAGGTAAAGTGGTCTTTAGGGAAGATTAGTCTAGGGGCAGTGTGTAGCACATTGGAAGCGAGATAGCAGAAACAGGGATTTTGGAGTCTGTGGCAGCATTCCAGGTGAGGTTCAGGTGATGGTGACAATACTAACAGAAAGGAAAGGGTAGATTCAGAAGATCATTTTGGAGAAAGACTTTCCTCACTGATTGCGTAATGGGATGAAGGAGGGGAAAGTCAAAGATAATTCTGAGATTTCACAGCTTTGTAACTGTAAACATGGTGCTGACATCTTAAGGGCTGGGGAAATAGTGAATGGGCCCTGGTTTGGGTAAGGATATGAGGTGATGTTTTACATTTTTAATTCGTTGATTTTTGAGGTGCCAGCTGAGAATCCAAGTGAAGAGGAGCTGGGGATTGCTATGGAGCTGGTTTGAGGGAAAATTAAGTTGAAGCAAAGTATAGGATATATTTGGAGGGTTAAGATCGTGGAATCTGGGATACTAGCTGGGAGGCTGTTGCAGCAGACTAGGCATGAGGAGTAAAATAATTAAGGCTAAGGTGGTAAGAATGGAGAGTAAGGAGTAAATCGGTTAAGTAGTAGTACTGCCCCAAATGCCTTATCTGCTGTTGGTTCATGGAGCATATCCCAGCCACTAGGCATGTGGACTAGCTGACAGTATTAGCCGAATTTGGGAAACTCAAAACTTGCTGCTTGGAATTCCCAATATAGTTGGTGACTGTTGCTTCTCAGAGAAGAGGGTTTTCTGTCTCTTGATTTGGTGACCTGAGCTAGACTTCAACTTTGCAGTTCTGCAGCACCACTTCTGGTATAGCTTTTCTGGTATAGCTTCTGGTATTTTTTTTCTTTTCTGGTATAGCTTTTATTAACAATTTTTTTTTTTTTTTTTTTTGAGACAGAGTTGCTCTGTTGTCCAGGCTGGAGTGCAGTGGCGTGAATTGGCTCACTGCAACCTCTGCCTCCCGGGTTCAAGCAGTTCTCTGCCTCAGCCTCCCAAGTAGCTGGGATTATAGGTGCCCACCATCACACCCAGCTAATCTCTGTATTTTTAGTAGAGACAGGGTTTTTACCATCTTGGCCAGGCTGGTCTTGAACTTCTGACCTCGTGATCCACCCGCCTTCGCCCTCATTAACAATTTTTACAGAGGACTTTAGGGTAGCCACACTGAAATATAGAGTGCTTTATCCCATGCTGAAAAGAGCATGGTGGAAGTGGCAAGTGGCTTGAGACACTGAACTGCTAAGGTTGCTGAGATGAATCCCTTGGCTATAGTGGAAAGATTGACAGTGGAAACTGACTGCCAGAGAGCTGTCACACATTTGGGAAGAAGTTTTTCCGTTTTACTGAAAGATCATCTAAGCCCCGGTTTATTTCTTCCAACTCTTTACATCAAAAAATAGGCCTTGTACAGTTCCTACGTAGGCCTTTTTGGAGTAGGCCCCATTCGTCATTCCTCCTTTTCATGTCTCCGTCTACTATACCTTTACCCTCGTTTTGAAATAAATTCATGCCTTTTAGCTGCCTGCTACTTGGGTGTACATTTTCTTTTGTCTCTTGTGTCTTTATGCATTCATAGGGTTGGTAGAGACATTGGGTTAGTTTTGTCTTCCTTCCTTTTGCTTGTTTACTTTAAAAGGCATTACCTTCTTCAACAGATATGGGTTTAGAGTGTCCAGTATGCAAAGAAGATTACACAGTTGAAGAGGAAGTCCGGCAGTTACCTTGCAATCACTTCTTTCACAGCAGTTGTATTGTGCCATGGCTGGAACTGGTGAGTACGGCAAGTCATGGCTTCTTGGGGGGATGATTCAGAATAAAGATAGAGTTAACAGTTCCTCGAGATCCAAGTAGATCAGATTTTATCCCATAAATCCCTGGGTAACTCTGGTACTGTTATTTGTTTGGAACTTTTCTGACCAAGGGTTGCAAACTATGTTCTACAGGTCATTGTTTCCTGCCACCTGTTACTGTAAATAACATTTTATTGGAACACAGCTATGTTCATTTGTTTATAGATTGTGGCAACTTTTGTGCTACATCAGCAGAATTGATTAGTCGTGTGCTACATCAGCAGAGTTGATTAGACTGTAGTGTGGCCTGCAAAGCCTAAAATATTTATTTTCTGTCCTTTTATGTATTTATTTTGAGATAGAGTCTCACTCTGTCACCCAGACTGGAGTGCAGTGGCATGATCTCAGCTCACTGAAACCTCCACCTCCTGGGTTCAAGTGATTCTTGTGCCTCAGTCTCTCAGAGTAGCTGGGATTACAGGCATGCACCACCATGCCCAGCCAATTTTTGTGTTTTTAGTAGAGACAGGGTTTCGCCATGTTGGCCAGGCTGATCTCAAACTCCTGACCTCAAGTGATCCGCCTGCCTCGGCCTCCCAAAGTATTGGGATCACAGGTGTGAGCCAGTGCACCTGGCCAATTTTCCTGTCCCTTTAAACAAAAAGTTTGCTGACCTCTGCTCTAGACCATATGGGAAGTAATGGGCAATTACCCTCTTGTCATAGATCACTTACTGTTTCTGGTTATTTCTGTTTGGTGGTATGTGTTAGCTGTTTTTAACTTGCTGGCCTAGAATTGTGCCTGTCAGTTCTGCTTAAAGTTCTGTTTGGGAGATATCCTGGTATCACACCTTAGAGGCCAGTGCATGCTGTATGAGGATGCATTCCCTATTGTTTTTCTATTCCAAGTTGTAATTTTTGATGTGACAATTCTCAGGGTTATTTAAGTGTGCAGTACTCCCAGCTTCTCAGGCCAGGATCTTCACATAGACTAATATTTTTCTGTTTCAGCATGACACATGTCCTGTATGTAGGAAGAGCTTAAATGGTGAGGACTCTACTCGGCAAAGCCAGAGCTCTGAGGCCTCTGCAAGCAACAGATTTAGCAATGACAGTCAGTTACATGACCGATGGACTTTCTGAAGCTAAAGACCACACCTGAATCTGGGCTGTGGTAATCATCTTATCATAGCTGTAAATTGTATCAAAACAAAAAATTAGTAGATGGATTTAGGAATCATGTAAGAAACTCAACACATAATATTAATGCAATGAATGTTTTTCTTCTCTAAATTTAAAGTTAGTATCTACAGATGGAATTGTGTCTACAACCAAATGCCTCTTATCCCTGAATTCAGAGTGATAATTTTGTAAGTGTGAAACTTAATTATGTAGGGCTCCCCCACCTGAATAGAATTAATTCCTTAAAGTCTAGTTAGGGTCCTGCTATCTGTCATGTTGCCTTGTAACGGGTGTTTCCACCTCCTTCTCCAACCTCTACCCCACCATTAGTGTATTTTACTATAAAAACAGTGGAACCACGGCCCTAAAGTCCTGCTGATATAAAGTCCTTTTGTCTTAATTGTATTAAAAAAAAAAAAAAAAAACTACTCTTGCTCACATTAGCTATGAGGCGAGGTCAAATTCAGGAATCTAAGACTAATGATTTTGTTTAGTCTTGATCCCCAGAGAGCAAATCAAAAAAAAATTACAGCGAGAAGAGAAAAGTGGTTCATCATTGTGTGCTTTGGTTTTCTTAATTTTTGTTTGTTTTTTTGAGACAGAGTCTTGCTCTGTTGCCTAGGCTGGAATGCAGTGGTGCGATCTCGGCTCACTGCAACCTCTGCCTCCCAAGTTCAAGCGATTCTCCTGCCTCAGCCTCCCGAGTAGCTGGGACTACAGGTGCTTGTCACCATGCCCAGCTAATTTTTTGTATTTTTAGTAGAGATTGGGGTTTCACTATGTTAGCCAAGATGGTCTCAATCTCCTGACCTTGTGCTCTGCCCACCTCAGCCTCCCAAAGTGCTGGCATTACAGGTGTGAGCCACTGCGCCTGGCGTCTTACTTTAATTTTTAAAGACTACTTCAGTTGATGTAGTTTCCCCAGAAACCTACATAACATATATTGGGAGCCTTATGTTGGTAGGAATCTGATTCCTATTCCTTTTTGGGAATGAGTTGGGCAGCATACAGGCACAGAAAGACAGATGTTTGAGATCTTTGCCTCTGAGATTTTAAAAAATGATTCCTGCCAGGTGCTGTGGCTCACACCTTTAATTTCACCACTTTGGGAGGCCGAGGCAGGCGGATCACAAGGTTAAGAGATCGAGACCAGCCTGACCACTGACCAACATGGAGAAACCCTGTCTCTACTAAAAATACAAAATTAGCTGGCCGTGGTGACGCATGCCTGTAGTCCCAGCTACTTGGGAGGCTGAGGCAGGCCAATCACTTGAACCCGGGAGGCGGAGGTTGTGGTGAGCCAGGATCACACCATCGCACTCTAGTCGGGGCAGCAAGAATGAAACTCCATCTCAAAAAACAAAACAAAACAAAACAAAAAACCCTAACTCACTGATTTTTTTTTTTCTGTCGCCTAGGCTGGAGCACAGTGACACAATCTCAGCTCACCACAGCCTCGACCTCCCAGGCTCAAGTGATCCTCCCACCTCAGCCTCCCAAGTGGCTGGGACTACAGGCATGTGCCACCATGCCTGGGTAATTTTTGTATTTTTATAGAGATAGGGTTTTGCCTTGTTGCCCAGGCTGGTCTCAAACTCCTGGGCTCAAGTGATCTGCCTGCCTCAACCTCTCAAAGTGCTCAACTCATTGTTTACTGTCTTTTTTCCTAGTAATCTTAAAATAATTTGCCTCACAGAAATAGAGGCAGTGAGCGTCTGCAGCCAGTTCACTGTTTTTGGTAATTCATTGGTCTTCAGGAGTTAAGATTTTACATTGTCACATTTTAATTTTTAAGCCTATTTTTCATCTCTGAAACTTTCCTTTTCTGCTTGGTTCTCTGGCTATACTTGGACTCAAACTGATCAGTGTGATCATGTCCAAAACAGCTTGGCCTGGGAGAGGTAGGCCTTATTTTTTCAGCCTAGTAGCGTCACATGCACATGCTCTTTGTAGCATTCAAGTGTTTAACATTGAATACAGTAAGGTCAAGAATGTTGTTGAAACTTCAAGGTCTCAAAAGGAAATGATGGGGACATAGAACAACTATTGGTGTACCAAAAAAAGGTACAGAGGGGCACCATTTGTGTTGTCACATCAGCCTTGTATAGTTTAGAATGATCAGAACAAAAACACCACTCTTTAGTGGGTCTCTTTCTTGGCTAGGAGTCTTTCCTCAGTTTTTGTTGACTATCATACACTGATTTGTGGGTGACAGAAGGGGGCTAGAGATACTTTTTTCTGTACTTTGGTAGAGGATGAAGGAGTCAGAGAGGGAAAAGAAAAAGTGAGAGAGTGGCCTGCTGAAATAATAGCCTGCCTCTAAAAGTTGTGACCAGAAAGTATGATTCATTTGGGCCCAGAGGGAATAAAATATGTTTTTTCATATATCTCCTGTATTACACCTCTGTAGTGATTATTATTTGGGAAATGAGACCTACTTACTGTGTGTAGCCCCTGAAATGTAGCTTGAGAATACACATTGGTTTTGAATTGGGGAGGAGGATGGAAGGAAATTAGAGGTGTATTATGAATATTTGGCCACTACTTAGATGGAGGAAGGCTGTGTTGAACTTGAGACACATTGCAGTTTTCAAGTATACAATATCAGTTGTCTCAGAAAAATTATGACAGCCTGGACATATTTATCTGCTTGTCAGTGTCTGGAGATGCCAGGAAAGGCAGTTGTAGTTTTACTTACAGCTACAGAACCAATGCCTAGAGAACTAGAAAGGATCTGAGTAGCTTTACAAAGGGTGGAAACAAAGTGCTGGATAGGGATCTACCTTTTTTATGCAGTATAGCAAACAGCATCAGACTAAGTTATATGAAATTTTCTTCATTTTTTTTGCTCTGATGGATAGAGGACGTGAGACTCATTTTGCTGTTTCCCAGACTGTCCCTCTTAATGAATCTATTGTGTTTCTTCTTATAATGGGAGGCACCTCAAATGTCCACGTTAATTTGTGTTGAGGAGTTAGGGTTTTTCAGGAATTTATTCTTATTCTTTTTTTTCTTTTTTTGAGACGGCGTCTCGCTCTGTTGCCCAGGCTGGAGTGCAGTGGCCAGATCTCGGCTCACTGCAAGCTCCGCCTTCCAGGTTTACGCCATTCTCCTGCCTCAGCCTCCCGAGTAGCTGGGACTACAGGTGCCCGCCACCTCGCCCGGCTAGTTTTTTTTTGTATTTTTTAGTAGAGACGGGGTTTCACCGTGTTAGCCAGGATGGTCTTGATCTCCTGACCTCGTGATCCGACCGTCTCAGCCTCCCAAAGTGCTGGGATTACAGGCTTGAGCCACCGCGCCCGGCCTTTATTCTTCTTCTTATTTATTATTTATTTATTTTTTTTTGAGATGGAGTCTCGCTGTGTCACCTAGGCTGGAGTGCAGTGGCACAATCTCAGCTTGCTGCAACCTCTGCCTCCTGGGTTTCAGTGATTCTTCTGCCTTCACCTCCCTGGCAGCTGGGATTACAGGCACCTGCCACCACGCCCAGCTAATTTTTTATGTTTAGTAGAGACAGGATTTTACCATGTTGGCCAGGCTGGTCTTGAACTCTAGATCTACACCTCAGGTGATCTGCCTGCCGTGGCCTCCCAAAGTGCTGGGATTACAGGCGGGAGCCACCAAGCCCAGCCTGAGATGTATTATAAGGAATTGGTTCACACAATTACGGAGTTTGAGAAGTCCCAAGATCTGCAGTGGGCCAGCTAGAGATCCAGGAGAGCTGATGATGTAGTTCCAGTCTGAAAGCCAGCTTTTGGAGACCCTAGAAGAGCTGATGTTTCCATTCCAGTTCAAAGGCAGGAAAAGACTGAGGTCTTAGTTCAAGCAGTCAGGAAGGAGGACTTCTCCCTTACTTGTTCCATTCAGACCTTCAACTGATTGGATGAGGGCCACTTACATTAGGGAGGGCCATGTGCTGTATTCAGTCTGTTGATTGAAATGTTAGTCTCATCCAAAAACACCCTCACAGACACACCCAGAGTACTGTATGACCAAATATCTGGGCATCATGTGGCCTAGTCAAGTTGACACGTAAGATTAACCATCACAACGAGGAAAAACAGAAATGATGCATGTATACAGAGTGCTCCTCATCCCACTTAGGTTTCACCAGGTTAATAATGTGTCTCTCTGAGAAGTGGTTCATCATGTTGGCCAGGCTGGTCTCAAACTCCTGACCTCAGGTGACCCACCCACCTCGGCCTCCCAAAGTGCTGGGATTACAGGCCTGAGCCAGCGCGCCCAGCTGACAGGTGCTTCTTAAATGTTTTCTTTAAGTGGGAATTGGTTCTCAAGTTAGAAGGAAAATTCGAGGGGAAGAACTTGTTTTTTCTCCAACCAGTCTCTGGTTAAATAGTTGTTAGGAAGAACTCCTTGCTTATGTCTTTGTATTGCACATTTTTATGTATGTATATATGTGTAAATATAGATACTTATATACATGTATATGCACATTTCACAATAGAGGAAGAAGGGATATGATGTGCACTGAGGTAAAGTGAGCAGAGTTACAGAAGAGGGCTGGAGCCTCACAGTCTGATTCTCTCATTGTACATAACTGTTAGGATCTTTGTTTCCCTGAGTTCTCTGGTATGTTGGCTTGGGCTGGTACCCTGTTATGCTCTGTGATGAAGGGATTCCCTGGAGGTAAAAACCGAATCATTTCCAAAGGTTGGGAATAAAAGACTTTGAGGAAAGGGTGTTCATCATCCATTGCTTCTATATTATAATCAGTTGAACTATAATACAGTTATCTATTGCTTTTTTTAAAAAAATTTTTCTGACATTATTGAGACCAAATGGAATAATTCATGACCTGCATGCTTCAGCTTCTTTCTCCCTGGTTTCCAGGTGCTATTCCCTCAAGAAATACAAATTAAATATATCCATCTTAATAAATCAGGAGGGAAGCATAGTCTGAGTCTGTTTTAAATGACAACAACAAAACAGCTTTGGGACTTAAGAAGTGGAAGACAGATTTTTATTTTTTTGAGACACAATCTTACTCTTTCACCTAGGCTGGAGTGCAGTGGCATGATCTCAGCCCTCTGCAACCTCCCCGCCCCTGGGTTCAAGCGATTCTCTTGCCTCAGCCTCCCAAATAGCTGGGATTACAGGCACATGCCACCACGCCCGGCTAATTTTTGTATTTTTAGTAGAGACGGGGTTTTGCCATGTTGCCCAGGCTGGTCTCGAACTCCTGACTTCAAGTGATCACCCACCTCGGCGTCCCAAAGTGCTGGGATTACAGGCATGAGCCACCACGCCCAGGTGAGGAGACAGATTTTAAGAGAAGGAGCAGGGCTGGTATCTGAATAGGTATTTGGATGTTAGGAGAAAACCCTTTTTGGCCTCTGTGGTAGAGAGATTGGAAGATAAAAGTGCTGTTTACAAGAATAATCCATCGGAGCTCTGGGGATTGGGGGCGACTTACAGAATAGAATACTCTTGTTGAGAATTTCCTGAATGAATCTCATTTATATTCTGTTGCAGTAAGATGGAGGAAAACTTTGGTGGGATAAGCATCACAAGTGGCTATCCTGTAGGGGGAAATCCTAGCCTGCAATAATGTCAGTGTCTCAGTATTCAGCCGGGGAGCACTGCGCTGCTCCAGGGGTTTAAAATAGAATGCATAGAATACAATGTGTACAACCAGAGATGCTTTCCAGGATCAAAATAGAGCCCTTGTCTGATCCAAATGACATTGTAAGGTTTTGATCTCATACGTGCCACAGACAAGTGCATTATAGGCATTCAACTTTAAGGTTTTATACATGTAAACTTTATGTTTTCCTGCCAAACTACATTTGGTGTCCACAGAAGTGTAGTTTGAATGTTGCCCCTTCTTCCTCTTTCAACCAGAACACTTAGATCTGTGAATCATAGGATGTAAGCTTGTGGTTCTTTACCTTTTCTAATAAGAAATACAATTTTCAAGGTCCAGAAATTATTAGATTCTTGGCTGGGCATGGTGGCTCATGCCTGTAATCTTTGGGAGGCTGAGGCAGGCAGATCACTTGAGGTCAGGAGTTCGAGACCAGCCTGGGCAACACAGTGAAACCCCATGTCTACTAAAAATACAAAACTTAGCCAGGTGTGGTGGCACGCACCTGTAGTCCCAGCTACTCGGGAGACTGAGGAGGGAGAATCGCCTGAACCCAGGAGGCAGAGGTTGTAGTGAGCCAAGATTGTGCCACTGCACTCCAGGGCGACAGAGACCCTGTCTCAAAACAAAAACAAACCCCCAAATTATTAGATTCCCTTCCAGCAACGTGATAGCCATATTATTAGTATTTTTGATTAAAGAATATGTAACAAAAAGCTGCTATGATTTCAGTAAAGCTTTTAAGTCAATGTATCTTTCTTTTTTTTTTTGAGACAGAGTCTTGCTCTGTCGCCCAGGCTGGAGTGCAGTGGCTGGATCTCAGCTCACTGCAAGCTCTGCCTCCCGGGTTCACGCCATTCTCCTGCCTCAGCCTCCCGAGTAGCTGGGACTACAGGCACCCGCCACCGCGCCCGGCTAGTTTTTTGTATTTTTTAGTAGAGACAGGGTTTCACCGTGTTAGCCAGGATGGTCTCGATCTCCTGACCTTGTGATCCGCCTGTCTCGGCCTCCCAAAGTGCTGGGATTACAGGCTTGAGCCACCATGCCCGGCCTAAATCAATGTATCTTTATTAGTCACACCAGAATTTACATCCAATTGAAATGTATATACAAATACTTGAAAGATACTTATTCAGGCTGAAGGTTATGCTATATAGATTCCTTCTAATAACCTCATGGCCTCACAGAGGTTCAAAACCATGGTTGTGAATCACTCACGTAGACTGGGACTAAGATGTGTGTCCAGAAAACTACCTGTTATGCATGGAAATTTGTAGGCTTATTTGAAGTCAGTTTATCAACACATTTTGGAAGCCAAGACACAAGTATTTTAAATTTCTGTTTAACCAAGTATTGAGAGATAAGCAGAGTAAATAACTCTTAAGAAGCAAAACTCAGTTGGTATGTACAAAGTATGATTGCTTTGTATGTATTCTGCTTAGTTCGAGTCAGAGCTAGTAATCTAATGCTCTTAAATGTCTTCATAAACTTGGGCAGTGATCATGTTTCCTTTCTGTGATTATGTGTCACAGATTTTTATATGTGGACTATAATTAGTATAGTACAATGGCTGAAACCTTTCCTATAGTTGGATATATCTTCTTTCTGAGACTTCCAATGATTGTATAATGTTGAGTAGCTCCAGAAGATTCTTTGAATAGTAAAAACAAAAGACATCTCTACCCATGTGAGCTTATTATTTAGTTAGTTAGAAACACAGAACTAACATACATAAAACAGGTAGAGAAAGATTAAGATGAATGTGATATAATGGAGAAAGCTTTGGTGACTTTGGAGTCAGAATTCAAATGGCTCTAGGTTCCAAATCCAGACTCTCATTTGATTCTCAGAACAGTCCTGTGGAAACAGAAGATACAGTTGGCAGTATCCCTTTTTACAGATAGGTAAACAGAAATAGCATCTCAAAACCTCATTTGCACTGGACGTGGTGGCTCACGCCTGTAATCCCAGCACTTTGGGAGGCTGAGGCAGGCGGATCACTTGAGGTCAGGAGTTTGAGACCAGCCTGGCCAACATGGTGAAACCCCGTCTCTACTAAAAACACAAAAATTAACCACGCCTGGTGGTGCATGCCTGTAATCCCAGCTACTTGGGAGGCTGAGGCAGGAGAGTTGCTTGAACCCGGGAGGTGGAGGTTGCAGTGAGCCGAGATCGTGCCACTGTACTCCAGCCTGGGCAACAGAGTGAGACTCCTGTCTCAAAAAAAAAAAAAATTCATTTGCCCAATGACAAATAGCTGGTGTGTTGCAGAGCCAGAATTTGAATCCAGATCTTTTTGACTCTGTGGCTGGTTCTTTTATCTCCATAGGATACAAAATCTAAAATCCTTAGTTTGAGGTTCAAGACTATCGCTAATAAGGGTCTTACTTGTCTACTTCAGCCATATCTCTCTCCGTTGCCACAAACCTTAGCACCCACATTTGGCAGGTCCTTGCCAAGGAGCACAGGTAAAGTGTCTCTTTCCTTTTAATGGCTCACCATGGAGCTGTAGCTAAATTTCTGTGCTCTTACCCCTTTATTCATATAGTTCCTCCTATCAGGAATATCCTGCCCACTCTCTGCTTAACTATGACAATAGGTCATCTGTCCAAAGAGAAAGAAGAGAGTTTGTGGATTTAGAAGAAAAAAGACTGCACATACTGCTATGGGCATTTATTTAAAAAGAGAAATGACCAAAGAGGTTAACAAGTGTTTAGTTGAAGCTGGGCAGTTGTCGTCTGTGGTGCTCCTGGTTTGCACAGATCTTCCTCTTCCCCCAGCAGTGCTGTGTGGATGTTGTTGAATGTTGAGGTCTGTCTGCATTTCCTCATTTTCATGCCAAGTCAGTCACTGGGTCTGGCTTTTTCCTTTCTGTCCTACCTATCTTTGCTTGTTTTCTCTCTCTTTCCTTTACAGTGTTAAATAAAAAATTATTCCCCCAAAATTTGGTGTTCTCATTTTGTTTGACTTATTTTACTATGTTGAGGAGGAGGGAGGAAAAGTTGTTCTGGGGTACAAAAACGCACATATTTATCCAATATTTGAGGACTATACCAGCCACTTTGGTGAAAACTGTTCTGTTTATTTACTGGAGCTTAGGAGGGAAGAAGGCAGGTTTGCTCTGATGGTGAGCAGCAAAGTCAAGGATCACACTGATTTGCCCCAGCTTGTATTTCCACAGATTCTTGGTATATTTAGCGTCTCTTCCCCTATGCCCCGTTGCTTTCTTCTCTGTGCCTGTTGTAATGAGAAACATACTAAGCTAGAGTCAGACTCATCTTGCTGTAGCTTTTTAAAAAAGTTTCTTTTGGCACAAGGCTTACAAAGCTGTAGAAAGAAAAAGAAAGTTTGTATTACTGCCTTATAACTTAGAATAGCAACAAAATACCTGATATAATGAAGTCTGACCTGTCCTGAGATGTGTGTTTGATAGGCCCTCATGACTGTAAAGGGATTGGAAAAGGAAAGTGGGAACTATTTTATGTATTGCACATTACTAAATTAGGGTTGTAATCTTGAGCAAATCTGATTCCGGTGGGAGTGGGAAGGGGGCTAGTCTTTGATCGCTCCTTGCTGGAAGGGACAATCGAAGCAATAGATGCCACTCAAAAAGTTGAGGGTAGGTTTTCCATGTATAGCTCTGAATTGTTGGCATAGTGATAAGACAAGGATATTCACTGAAATTAGCTTCATGAGCTGAGGTACAGAGATCCAGGAAACTCCCTCCTCCTTTTCCCCACATGTAAGCATGATAACTTGATCTATGTGGTGTTTCTGGACCTGAAAAAGCATGTGTACTGTTCTACTGAATACTACCTCTTTCCATAATTCTACTAAGCCTTGAGTTGGGGGAGAAGGATAAAGAAAAGAAAGCTTCTAAGTAGTGTATATTTTCTCGTTTAATCAAATATTGAGCTTTGGTTTTTTCCTTTGGTTAACTTTAAAGCTACTTGAATTGGATACAGGAGAAAACAAAAAATTGGATTAAAAAGCTCATTCTCTTCACCTGAGTGGAAAAGGAAAAAAAGTCCAGATTTTTTTTTTTTTCTCTAGGATGACTTGGGAATCAGAGATAGTAACTGGTAGTAGTTTGTATGGCTAGACTCAATTTACCCTTTAGAATTTTTATTCTAAAATAAAATGTATTTTACTGGTTACAGTAGCCTAACCAAGGGAATTAAAAGTCAATAAAAAATTATGTCTAAATGGTCAGACTCTTTTATATTCATGTTTCCTCCTGAAAACTGGCATAGGCTTAAATTTGGAAGATCCTTATCAAGGATTACGGATAAGGTCTGTTTTCTTTTTGAAATCTGTGTTTCCTTTTGATGACTTGCAGATAAGGGACTGGAATAGGGAATATTTAGGTGGTCCTGTTTCTGGAAAGGGGAGGAGTCAATCTCAGAATGAATGGTGTGGTAAAGGAGGTAAGAGGTGCTTTGCATATAGTAGGTCATTACTGAGTGTAAGGTTTTAGAGTGAGAAGGATCTCTATTAATTGCTGTGACAGGCAACATTTACTCTTTTTTTTTTTTTTTTTTTTTT
>NW_016803318.1:329408-429779 GCF_001698545.2 Rhinopithecus bieti
TTTTTTTTTTTTTTTTTTTTTTTGAGAAAGTGTCTCAGTCTGGCACCCAGGCTGGAGTACAGTGGCATGAACATGGCTTACTGCAACCTGAACCAACCTGGGCTCAGGTGATCCTCATGCCTTAGCCTGGGACTACAGGTGTGTGTGCCACCACGTGTGACAAATTTTTTATTTATTTGTATAGATGGGGTTTCGCCGTGTTGCCAGACTGGCCTCAAACTCCGAGGCTCAAGGGATCTGCCTGCCGCAGTCTCCCAACGTGCTGGGATTACAGGTGTGAGCCACCGCACCAGGCCCTATTTAACTTCCTTGTGTTGTTTCCTGATGAGTAACCAGCGGATGTTTGCTTGCAAGGGTTGTGTAAGGTTAGAATCATCATGTGTAAAGCATCTGATTCATCATACAGGTTCTTTAACAAATTTATTAAGAGCGTGCTATACGTGTGGGACTTTTTGTTGGGGTAAAGAAGACGAAGTCCTTACATATATAGAGCTTACATTCTGATGCCACTCAAAACAGTGGTATTGATTTGAGGAATGCGTAAATAAAATGGAGTTAAGAATGCCAAGGACGGCCGGGCGCGGTGGCTCAAGCCTGTAATCTCAGCACTTTGGGAGGCCGAGACGGGCAGATCACGAGGTCAGGAGATCGAGACCATCCCGGCTAACACAGTGAAAGCCCGTCTCTACTAAAAAATACAAAAAACTAGCCGGGCGAGGTGGCGGGCGGCTGAGGCAGGAGAATGGCGTAAACCCGGGAGGCGGAGCTTGCAGTGAGCCGAGATCTGGCCGCTGCACTCCAGCCCGGACGACAGAGCGAGACTCCGTCTCAAAAAAAAAAAAAAAAAAAAAAAAAAAAAAAAAAAGAATGCCAAGGACAGGCAAAAACCTGAATCTGGTGCTTATTATGCAAAAACAATGACAAATTATTGGAAGTTTCACTTTTATTATCTAATAGGGAAAACGCCAATCCATATTGGTAAATGGTTTTCAGAAGACTCGGCTACATGTGTTTAATATACTCAATCTGGCCATCAGCCTTTGCTGGGGAGCTGCAATGTTCAAAAACCCGTCTCCAGGCCGGGCACGGTGGCTCACGCCTGTAATCCCAGCACTTTGGGAGGCCGAGGCAGGCGGATCATGAGGTCAGGAGATCGAGACCATGGTGAAAACCCCATCTCTACTAAAAAATGCCAAAAAAATTAGCCGGGCGCTGTGGAGGGCGCCTGTAGTCCCAGCTGCTTGGGAGGCTGAGGCAGGAGAATGGCGTGAACCTGGGAGGCAGAGCTTGTAGTGACCCGAGACTGTGCCACTGCACTCCAGCCTGGGTGACAGAGCGAGACTCCATCTGAAAAAAACAAAAAACAAAAAACCATCTCCAAACCAAGTCTGTCTCTTGTTCCTCTAATAGTCAAAAATCTGTTGCTTCAACTTGTAGTCCTGTGTTCACACAGCGAGTAGAGGTGGTTGTACTAACTTGCCTCTCACAGGCCTTCTTTCCTAATAAGTCTTACCTCCTACCCTTTGGAAAGTCTGATTTATCTGTCTTCCTCCTCAGTGCCTTTGGATCAGTGAAACTGGTTTGAACTTTCCTATGGATAACCAGGGCTTGAGTAACATTTTCCTCTCCCTCTGGACTTCCTTTCCAACCTTCTCCTGGAGAATAACCAAGATGGCAGAAATACAATAGCACCCTCATTGCTTGGGATGCTTACGGCTCTTTTGGACATACCTTGAAGGACCACGAGGCTGGTGACCAGCATTACCCAGACCTTTTCTCGTAGGAAGCCTGAACTGAGAGTGCCTTCACTATGGCTGAACTCAAGGTGTTGTCTTTGTTTCAGTCCCGTCACTGTGTAGTTCCCTGTCTCTGGTTCAAAAGAGAATCACGGATCAGGGGAGGGTTTCAGAAATAATCAGTACCTCCTTTTGCATCATCTCATAACATCTCTTTTATGATCTCCAAGGATTCCTCCTGCTGTAATTTGTTGCCCAAATAAGTATCTTTAACATTGTGGGTAATGATGATGTACTTAAGCGGCCATAAATAGAATCTCCTGTGTGTCAGACACTGGGGATGCAGATAGACCTTAAAGTAATTCTAAAGTTTTGCCACAGAGATAGCTGAAACAGCTTAGTTGCCTTGGACTTGGGTATCCCCAAATAGCACCATTTTCTAGAGTGGGTCAAGCAATTTAGCATCAGTTAAAATCTTGCCCTTTGGAATAGATCTGGGGTTTTTTTGTTTGTTTTGGTTTTTGTTTTTTGAGACAGGGTCTTGCTCTGTCATCCAGGCTAGAGTGCAGTGGCGTGATCATGGCTCACTGCAGCCTCAAGCCCCGAGCCCAATCGATCCTCCCACCTCAGCTTCCCTAGTAGCTGGGACTACAGGCATGTGCCACGACACCCAGCCAATTTTTGTATTTTTTGTAGAGACAGGTTTTCACTATGTTGCTCAGGCTGGTCTCGAACTCCTGGGTTCAGGTGATGCACCTGCCTTGGTCTCCCTAAGTGCTGGGGTTACAGGCATGAGACACCGCACCTGGCCTAGATCTGGATTTTTATCCGTCATATACTAGTTGGATAAACGTAAATTATCTTCAAGCTTGAGTTATCACAGCACAATAGCTCAAAAGACCATGCAGATTAAATAATATAATGTCACTTAGCACAATGCCTGGTCCACAGCAAGTAAATGGCAGACATTGTTTTTTATTTTATTATTTTTTTGAGACAGAGTCTGGCTCTGTCGCCCAGGCTGGAGTGAGTGGCACAATCTCAGCTCACAGAAACCTCTGCCTCCTGGATTCAAGTGATTCTCTTGCCTCAGCCTCCCAAGTATCTGGGGTTACAGGCATGTGCCACCACACCCGGCTAATTTTTGTGTTTTTAGTAGAGATGGGATTTCACCATGTCGGCCATGCTTGTCTCAAATTTCTGATCTCAAGTGATCCGCCTGCCTCAGCCTCCCAAAGTGCTGTGATTACAGGCATGAGCCACCCCACTCAGCTGACATTGTTTATTATCTGTTACCTGTCTCCACCAGTTTTACTTTCCAAAATGTACCTAATTTCCACATTTGGGGAACCATCCAGATGTGCTGACTCTCATACTTAAATATGCTGAGAAGATGAGAAAAGCATTCTTTCTTAGGGAGAATCTTCACAACCAAAACAATGTATTAGGAGAACAGGAATTTTAGGTTATAAGGAGCAAGGACCGTGTTGTACCTCAGTCTGTTCTCCAAGGCTTAGCACTGGGCGTGGGATGCACAATACATATTTGTTGGATGAATGAAAGAGGAGTATCTGCTAGTGCAGTTTAACTGAAGCAATGTATTCACATAAATATAATGAAATGCTATAGAGTCTGTAGTGCTAGGCTACAGTAATTTAGACTTTATCCCGTAGACAGTGAGAAGCCATTAAAACTTTGAGTGGTGTGGCATGTACCAATTAGCATTTTGGAAAGACAAGCTGGTGGCAGTATGTAGAATGGATTGGAGGCAGAAACAGTATTTAGAGTTGCTGGACCATTTATTAGGCAACAGCTCAGTGCTAGGCCCTGTGGTAGGTGTGGGAGATATAAAGGTGAGTAGGGTACAGTTGCTGAACTCAGGGGACTCACTTGTTAGGAGACTGTTGGAATATGTTAAGTGTGAGGTGATGAAGACCTGAAAAACACCTTTGGAAGGAAAGGAATAACAAAGTACTGCTGTGCGGAAAACAGTAGTACTTAGTAACTCTCTGAATTGGGGGTTAAGAAAAAAGGAGGAACCAAAGGTGACTTCAGTCATGAACAGAAACAGGGTCTCAGGAGGATAGCTTTGATACTGAGTTTGAGGAAATGGTGGGGCATCTAGGAGGTAGGAGTACAGTTGTTAGTTTAAACGTTTAATTAAAACTTAGGAAAGAGGTTCGAACTGGAGAAGTTGATTTGATGGTCAATTGCATTGAGATACTGGTTTAAATCATGGATAGATGAGAACTGGGGAGAGAGAGTAAAGAGACAAGGTTGAAGTGATGAGAAGTGAGTCTTGGGGAATGAATACTCATGTTTGAGAGGTGGGAGGAGGAAGTAGAGAAGACAAAAGAACAGCCAGGCTGGTAGAGAACCATTGGAGTACAGTCACAGAAACCACTAGAGATGACAGTTTGATGAAGGAGGGAATAGTCAGAAGTGCTGAATGCTATAGCTAGGTCAGACAGGAAGACACCAGGAAGCAAGGAAGAAAATCAATCAAACTAAACAAGTTGAACATTTGAATTAACTAGGAACCAGAGGAGGTGATTAAAAACATTTGTTCAAAGGCTCTGGGCCAGTTTTTCATGGGGGGAGGGTGGTGGTAAGTGGGTAATTTATACTTATTTTTCTTTAAAAGTAAGATAGACCAGGCACGGTGTCTCACACCTGTAATCCCAGTACTTTGGGAAGCTAAGGCGGACAGATCACCTGAGGTCAGGAGTTCGAGACCAGCCTGGCCAACATGGCAAAGCCCCGTCTCAACTAAAAATACAAAACAATTAGCCGAGGATGGTGGCGTGTGCCAGCTATTTGGGAGGCTGAGTCAGGAGAATCCCTTGAACCTGGGAGTGAGCCAAGATTGTGCCACTGCTCTCCAGCTTGGGCCACAGAGTGAGAGTCCGTCTCAAAAAAAAAAAAAAAGTAAGGTAGTTGTAAGTTCTTAGAGAATAATAGCAGTGCCCTTTTATCCTCCTAGGCTTATTGTCTGAGACAACCACTGCCAACTCTTTGAGATGTCTTATATTCCTAAATAATATGCTCATATTGCTGCTTCCTAGTGATAAAATGTAGACATTTTCTATTGGCTTTCTGCTATAGTAGATAAAGGTTATACTTTTACCCATTTTCCTTGTCTGCATTCTTGCAAAAATAATTGTATCACAAATTTTATTTAAATTAGTCATGTTTACATAATTTGGATTTTTTGCAGAATCAAGTTGTGTGCTGTGTTTCTTTTGTAAAATGTAGTTTTTTCTAGAGCCTGATTTTATTTTATTTTTTTACTGGCAGAGTTTTCCATATCCATTTCTTTAATCCTTTTATCGAGTCTTTAATGGGCCTTTAGAAAGATGATCTATCAATTCCATTTTTACCTCCTAGAGATTTCCCTTCCAGAGTCTTCTTTCTCTTGCTCTCTTCTGGACTAACTGCCCTTTTTTAATTTTAGAATTTCCTTTTTTTTTTTCTTTTCCACTTGAGATGGTGTCTCCCTATGTTGCCCAGGCTTTTCTCTAACTCCTGGGCTCAAGTGATCCTCCCACCTTGGCCTCCAAAAGTGCTGGGATTACAGGCATGAGCCACTGTGTCCAGCTTAGAATTTCCTTTTCCCTGTTAGATTCCTTGTTTCCTGTATCTCATTTTATCTCCTTTATGGATTCACTTTCTTGTTTGACTGAAGCACATCCTCTGGTAGCTTCTTTGAAAAGATCACATGGAAGGCAAATTTTTTGGAGTCGTTGTGTCTTGTGATAGTATCTTTTTTCTTTCCTTATATTTGGTTTATAGTTTGGCTGAATATATAATTCAGGGTAAACTTTTTTTTTTTTTTTTTTTTTGTTGGAGACGGGTGAGTCTCGCTCTGTCGCGCCGCAGGCTGCTAGTGAGTGGCCGGATCTCTAGCTCACTGCAAGCTGCCGCCCTCCCGGGGTTCACGCCATTCGCTCGTCGCTCTTCAGCCTCGAGTGGCTGCGGACTACAGGTGCCGCCACTCGCGCCGGCTAATTTTTGTATTTCTTTTTTAGTAAGACGGGGGTTTCACGGTGGTTAGCCAGGCATGGTCGTCGATCTCCTGACCTCGTGATGCCGCCGCGGTCTCTCCCAAACGGAGTCTCGCTCTGTCGCCCATGCTGGAGTGCAGTGGCACAATCACGATTCACTGCAACCTCCAACTCCCGGGTTCAAGCGATTCTTCTGCCTCAGCCTCCCAAGTAGCTGGGACTACAGGCGTGCGCCACCATGTTCGGCTAATTTTGTTTTTTGTATTTTTAGTAGAGATGGGGTTTCACCATATTGGCCAGGCTGCTCTCAAACTCCTGACCTCGTGATCCGCCTGCCTCGGCTTCCCTAAGTGCTGGGATTACAGGTGTGAGCCACAGAGCCCAGCCAGGTAAACTTTTTTTTTTTTTTTCACAGAATTGTGGAGGCTTGCTCTGTTGTCTGGGAATATAGGAACACAGACATTTTCTGTTGGGCATAATTTGACTGAAGGAAGCCACATAAAGCTGGGGCTGGAGTGGCCATATTTAGGACATGCCAAAGTAGTAATGGAGCAGGAGGGGCATGCACAGAGTGAAAAAGACAGGTGCAGAAGCCAGAGGCGTTGCCGCCTCAGAGTTTGAAATGGTAACTGTTTTGCTTCCTGTCCCCTTTCTAGTTTCTGATTCCAGGAGCTAGAGCTCATGAGGGCCAGCTGTACTTTTTGCTTTATTTTTTCCTCCTTTAATCTATGGTACCTTGAATGGGTTTCTGTTTCTTCCAACTAAATGCTCCTTAAGACAGATACTCATATTATCTCAAACCTAATCTCTTTGCCTGAATTTAGAAATATAGCCACATTTCTGGGAGAGTTCTGAATTGGGAATCAGGAGACCTAATTTATTTATTTTTTTCTTTTCTTTTTTTTTTTTTGAGACGGAGTTTCACTCTAGTTGCCCAAGCTAGAGTGCAATGGTGCGATCTCAGCTAACTGCAACCTCTGCCTCCCATGTTCAAGCGGTTCTCCTGCCTCAGCCTCCCAAGTAGCTGAGATTACAGGCATGCACCACCACACCCGGCTAATTTTGTATTTTTAGTAGAGATGGGGTGTCTCCATATTGGCCAGGCTGGTCTTGAACTCCCAACTTCAGGTGATCCTCCCACCTCAGCCTCCCAAAGTGCTGGGATTACAGGCGTAAGCCACCGTGCCTGGCCAGGAGGCCTAATTTCTATCTGTTTTTACTTTCACCGGTCAGTGAGTAGCATTGGAGAAATCTCTTCAACCCCTGTGTCACCATCTCCCTGTCAATAAAAATGCGATGGCCACCCCAGTAAGAGTTTTTAAATTAAAGAAAAAATGAGTTTATGTTTGTATGTGCATGTTGAAGAAAGGCAGCATCTGCCAATGGGAATGCTGGAAAAGGATTGAGGAAGAAGGAAATTGCCTATCCAGGACCCGAACCATCTGGTTACATCATCAGCTGTCAACCCTGCTTAGTGTCCCACCTGGTGGCATTAGGGGTATTAGAGACTCACCTGTGACTAGAAGGGAGACGAAATGTCCCTGAAGGCGGATGCCTGACTTCTGGTTTGTGGCACAACACTGGTAGGTCCCACTGTGTGACGGTGTGACTTGGCTTATGGTGAACACTAAATGAGATGATATTTCACCAACACCATCTATCCCAGGGTCCCTTTTAAGTCTCAGCTGTTTTAAACTGGTCCCAGGAAAACAGTCTCCAGACTTGTCCTTGCACAAAAACACTACCAACCCCTCAGCCTCTTCTTTCTTATGCCACACAGTGCAGATTAAGTTTAGTCGTGTTCCTTCCTGGGAAGCTGAGCTGGTGATGTTAATGCATCCTGGAATGGAAAGGGAAGAATTACCCAGAGGTCAGGTAGTGTTCTTTGAATTTCACCATTACTGCTCCTTATCACCAGAAGTCTTCAAGGAAGGACTGAAGCAGAACCTGGCAGCAGTGCTGGCAGACAGGAAATACAAATTACAGCTCTATCGATGGCTGTGTGACTGTAAGCAAGTTACCTAACTCCTTGGGCAGTAGTTTATTCATCTGGAAAATGAAAATTAAGGGACTAAATAATATGCTCAAAGCATCATTCCATTCATAGGTTTATTTGTTCCTCCACTTAACAAATATGTTTAGGTATTCACCCTGCCAAGCCCTGCTGGGGCAATGATGACTAGGACATGAGGCCCACTGTCATACCTTTTTTTTCCTAACCATTAGATGACCGGGGATTTTTAATTAAAAAAACATTTTTTTAAACAAGGTCTTGCTCTGTCACCCAGGCTGGAGTGCAGTGGCATAATCATAACTCACTGCACCTTTGAACTCCTGGGCTCAGGCAATCCTCCTGCTTCCACCTTCCGAATAGCTAACACTACAGATATGCACCACTATGCCTGGCTAATTTTTTGTGTTGTAGAGACAGATTCTCACTATGTTGTCCAGGCTGGTCTTGAACTCCAGGCATCAAGCGACTTTCCTGCCTCTGCCTCCCAAACTGCTGGGATTACAGGCATGAACCACCGTGCCTGGCCGCTCTCAGAGTTTAAAGCCTAATGTAAAAACAGATTAGCAAAAAATTACAATTTAATTCCACAGTTATTATAACTGAGGAATCTTAGAGATTCCTGAGTCTGAAGAATCAGGAAAACTTCACAGTGAATTTAGTGCTGGAGCTGAGACTTGAAGGATGAGTAAAAGTTTTTCTAAGAAATACAGGATGAGAGAGACCACAGAAATACCAGAGATGATTAAAAACAGCCACTGTGTGGAAATGGAGTGAGAATGGACTGGAGAAACAGACTAATTATTGAGGGACCATTGGTAGCCAAAGACCATGACTCTGATGGTGCCAATCTGCCGACTGGATGATTTTCCCTGTAAGTAATCTATAACCTGGATACAGAAGTGGAGAAAATAGTTGGGTTAACCCAGGATGTTTCGGCTCAATGGGTGTCTCTGACCTAATTTTCCAGTGCGTTGGCCCTGCCACCTTTGTACTACCCCTCACTATCCTCAAACTTTGCTTCCTTCTGTAGTTTATATTTTATAGTCCATTACTATAATCTCTCCCTTATATCCACCCTCAGCTCCCTTAGCTTTACTCCCGCTATGATGGATCCTTGCAAAACCCCAGCCTTGGTTACATCCAGCTCTCTGCTAAAACCTCATCAGGCAGATGCTGAGGCTGCCAGCCCCACTCCCTTGGCAGCTTGATCCCCTATGGCTTGCTTTTCCTTGTAAGACTCCTCTTGGTATACACAGTGAACTAAATTCACTCACATGAAAATGGTGAAGAGGCAGAGATGGAGGCTTCCCCCTACATATTAAATGCAATTCTCTTACAAGAGTAAGAGATATGGGTCTTACAAGACCCGTATCTGAGGGAGACTTGCAATCCCAGCCATTGATTAACTCCAAAATGGTTTATATTTTATTTCTACTTTCCAGCTGGAACTTCTATAGGATCTCTATTAGAGTGCTTTTCTATATATCAAATCCTCAGTATAGCTGTAGAGACAGGTGTTACTGTTCCTGTTTTATAAATACACAAATTGAGGCACAAGTGGTTAAACTAGCTGCTGAAGTTAATGAAGATTACAGTATCTGGATCTCAAACCTGGATTTCATAAATTTATAGTATATAGGAACCTAAAGGAATCTTAGGTTGAGGCACAGATTACCAGGCTCTTTGAAACACGTGGCAGAGGCAGAATATCTGATAGAGAGGCAGTAGTATCAGTTCTAACAAAAAAAGAAAAAGACACTGTATTTTTTACCCTTTCCTTAATGTCAAGAATAGTCAGTCAGCTGGGCTCCTGAGGATCACCTGAGGTCAGGCCGGAGTTGGAGACCAGCCTGACCAATATGGTGAAACCCCGTCTCTACTAAAAATACAAAAATTAGCCGAGTGTGGTGGCATATGCCTGTAGTCCCAGCTACTCAGGAATCTGAGCCAGGAGAATTGCTTGAACCCAGGAGGCGGAGGTTGCAGTGAGCCGAGATCGCACCATTTCCAGCCTGGGTGACAGAGTGAGACTCCCTCAAAAAAAAAGAGTGAGTCCTTGGTTTCCCCATCAGAGAAAATCATGGGATCCAGCCCTTCCCACAAGCCCAGGATCCTCCCCATGGCCGTCTCTGCTCTAGGGCCTATCCTTACCACCAAACTGGATGTCCACAATTGCCAGCAGGATGGCCAGGGCACAGCAGCCTCTGCTGGTTTCCATTAGCATCCTGCACGCTGTCAGCAGGCCCAGGAACTTGAAGCAAATGTTGGCTCTGCTGGTATCCTTGGCTTCAGTCTCCTGAAAGCACAGGGGGACCCACTAGACAAAGCCTTCCAGGGCTCCAAGACCATCTCCCCATCCCAGGCACTAGCTTTGATTGGCTAGAGTATGATGGAGGTAGAGGAGGGCTTGGGCATGAGAGTCCAACTGGCTGGGAATTGAGGTGGTAAACCAAGTGAGATATACTGGGAGGGCGAGGGAGGGAGAGACGTAGGGAGACACTAAAGGCTGTTTTCTCATATATATATATGTTTTTTTAAAAGTTAAATTGGATTGCTGGGTCAAAGAATATGAGGATTAAAACTTTTTTCTACTATAAACAGATTGCTCTCCAAAAAGACTGTTGAGAATCAGATGTTCACCAAGAATGCTTAATAGTGTACATTTCCTTATGCCCTTGCCAGCTCTGGGTATTACCTGTACTTTAAAATGTTTGCCAATCTGATAGATGAAAAATTAGATCTGTTTTATGTTGCATTTCCATGATTAGTGAGGTTGAGGATCTTTTCATATGCTTATTGGTCATCAGTATTCCCTTGTCTATGAATTGTGTGTTCATATTCTTTGTATTTCTTAACTCAACTTTTAGGAACTTTCTCTATATTAGAGATAATTAACCCATCTGCCATTTCTTTAGGCAAATCCTTTCTCCCAATTTGTTGTTTGTCTCTTCTCTTTGTTTATGATGCTTTTTTTCACAAGGAAAATTTACATTGTATGTAATTAAATACAACATATCTAATCATATTTTCCTTTAAGTTGTCTGGGTTTCCTGCATTGTTTAGGAAAGTTTCCCTCCAATTGAGGCTATCATTTTCTTTCAACATTTTTATGTTTTACTTTTTTATGCCTTCTAATCCTGGCTGAGAAAAATTACCCGTTTCAAAATAAACAAACTGAAGAAAACGAACACCTGAATTTCATCAATAGGGAAGTGGTTTAATAAGTTTCAATTAATCTATGCAATAAAATATTATATATATTAAAAGAATGAGATACTTCTATAAATATGGGCCTGGAGGGATATTCATGATATATCATTAGGTCAAAAAGGGCAAATTGCAATTATGTATATAAACTAAATGTATTTTTATTTTAAAAAATCCTCTCTGTGTATATATGTTTTAAAAATATAAAGTTTTGTAGTTTATAACTTTTGAATAGGTAATTACATTCACAGCATTTAAAATTCAAAAGGGAAAAACAAGAATTTTTCTATAAATTTATTTTTCTGATTTTTATAATCGGCTTGCCTAGTCTTGCCCTTCCTACTGTGTGTACCACCAAGAAAAAATCCTATTGGTATTTTAAAATTGGGATATGTTCAATTTATATTTTAACTTAGGGAGAACTGAATTTGTTGTGACATTGATTCTTTTGATCTGAGAATGTGATATTCATTTTTCAAATATATATGTCTCAGGTATGTATAGAAGTTTTCTTCATAAAGTCCTTGTCCATTTCTTAGCTAAGTTTGTTTCTTGAGTAATTCATATTCTTTTTCACTATTGAAAATGTCATCTTTTACCCATTATATCTTTTTTTTTTTTTTAATATACTTTAAGTTCTAGGGTACATGTGCACCTTGTGCAGGTTTGTTACTTAGGTATAAATGTGCCATGTTGGTTTGCTGCACCTATCAACTTGTCATTTACATTAGGTATTTCTCCTAATGCTATCCCTCCCCCAGCCCTCACCCCCCAACTGGCCCCGGTGTGTGATGTTCCCTGCCCTGTGTCCATGTGTTCTCATTGTTCAATTCCCATTCATGAGTGAGAATATGCAGTGTTTGGTTTTCTGTCCTTGTGAAGTTTGCTTAGAATGATGGTTTCCAGCTTCATCTATGTCCTTGCAAAGGACATTAACTCATCCTTTTTTATGGCTGCATAGTATTCCATGGTGTATATGTGCCACATTTTCTTAATCCAATCTATCATTGATGGACATTTGGGTTGGTTCCCAGTCTTTGCTATTGTGTACTGCAATAAACATACGTGTGCATCTTTATCATAGAATGATTTATAATCCTTTGGGTATATGGCCAGTAATGAGATTGCTGGGTCAAATGGTATTTCTAGTTCTAGATCCTTGAGGAATCCCCACACTGTCTTCCACAATGGGTGAACTAATTTACACTCCCATCAACAGTGTAAAAGCATTCCTATTTCTCCACGTCCTCTCAATGGAGGTTGTTTCCACTCATTGTATCTTTTAACTTATTTTTTCAGTCTCCTTATATCATTCATTATATCTTTTAATTTTTCATTGTTGTTCATATATGAAAGGCTATTTTTTTTAATAGATATTAATTTCATATCCAGCTCCCCTCCCTTAATTCTATCATTTTTCAGTTGATTCTCTTGGATTTTCCAGTCATGCAATCATATTATGTGTAAATAATGATAATTACTTCTTTTTCTGTTTTATATCTCTGATTTCTTTCTTCTAATTGTGTTGGTTAATGTCTCCAGGAAAATATTAAATAATAATGGTAATAATGAATCTGTGTCTTTTTTCTAAGTTTAGTGGGGATGCTTAAATGTTTCCTTTTAAGTATTATAGTAGCTTTGAGAATGAGATGTATTTCATTATGTTAAGGAATATACATTTATTTCTATTTTATTAAGAGTTTAAAAATGTCAAGGATGGATGTGAATGTTTTATTAATTGCCTTTAAATATCAACTAAAATGATATTATTTTTCTTTAAGATATATTAAGATGGTGATCTACATTAAAAGATTTCCTAAAATTGATACATCTTTGCAGTCCCAGACAAACAAACAAAAACTGAAACCATTTGGTCATAGTATGTTGTTGTTTTCTTTTGAGACAGAGTCTCACTCAGTCGCCCAGGCTGGAGTGCAATGGCACGATCTTGGCTTACTGCAACCTCCACCTCCCAGGTTCAAGCGATTCTCCTGCCTCAGCCTCCCGAGTACCTGGGATTACAGGCACCTGCCACTGCACTCGCCTAATTTTTGTATTTTTGGTACAGGCGGGGTTTCACCATCTTG
Organism: Rhinopithecus bieti; assembly: GCF_001698545.2. NCBI lineage: Eukaryota > Metazoa > Chordata > Mammalia > Primates > Cercopithecidae > Rhinopithecus > Rhinopithecus bieti. The sequence continues at coordinate 342,457 of NW_016803318.1, forward strand.
TCCAGGGTGATCTTGAACTCCCGACCTCGTGATCCACCCACCTTGGCCTCTCAATGTGCTGGGATTACAGGCGTGAACCACCACACCCAGCCTAGTATGTTATTCTTTTCATATGCCACTGTATTCTGTTTTATAATATTTTATTTAAATTTTTAAAAATGGAAAGGCCCAGGTGTGGTGGCTCATGCCTATAATCCCAACACTTTGGGAGGCTGAAGTGGGAGGATCGCTTGAGCCCAGGAATTTGAGACCAGCCTGGGCAACAAGGTGAGACCCTGTCTTACAAAAAATACAAAAATTAGCCAGGTGTGGTGGTGCGTACCTGTAGTCCCAGCTTCTCAAGAGGCTGAGGTGGGAGGAGCCCAGGAGTTCACGGATGCAGTGAGGTATGATCTTCACTGCACTCTGGCCTGGTTGACAGTGAGACCCTGTCTCAAGAAAACCAAGAACAAAAATTACACACACACAAAAATTAACCAGTCCTACAAGATATTAAAATATAACACACCATGACAAATGGAATGAGGTTTCGTTTTTAGAAATTCTTGGATGATTTAATATTAGGAAATTATTAATTAACATACTACTGCATCAAAAAAGAAAGTCAATATTACCTTCTGATAAAGTCTTACATTAATTCCCACTAAAATCCTAAGTAAAATGGTAATGGATGAATACTATTCAATATAATGGAGAAATGTATATCTCAGATAAAATTTCAGCATCATATTTAATGGTAAAATATAGGATAATTTAAGGCAGAGATGCTTCCTATTATTTCTGTTATTTTACATTGTTCTGGAAGTGTTTGCCATTACATTTAGACAAGAAAATAAAGCAAAGGGTATAAATATTGGAAGTCTTAAGGCAAATTTATTACTATTTATATGTGATATAACTTACATCTGGAAAACCCAAGAAACTTAATTAAGAATTATTAAAACAATAAAAGATAGAGTATCTGAATAGGCAGTTCACAAAAGAGGAAATAGAATAAAAGTTTTTTGGTTTTACAAGTATTCAAGGAATTACAAATTAAAATTCAGAGTTCAGAATTTCAGAATTACCACCTGTTAAATGAACAAAAATTTAAAAGATTGATAAATCAAATTTTGGTAAGGGTAAGAAGAAATAGGTGCAATCATTCACTCTAGGTAGAACTATACATTGTTATGGAGCTTTGGGGGAACATTTCAAATGCACATACCCTGTCCCTTAGGCTATAGCTTACAGAAATAAAAGCATGAGTGTGCTAGTATATATGTACAAGGATATTCACTGCAGCATTGTTTATAATACCAAAAAAATAGAAACAGCTGAAGGCCAGGTGTGGTACCTCACACCTGTAATACCAGCACTTTGGGAGACTGAGGCACGCGGATCACCTGAGGTCAGGAGTTCGAGACCAGCCTGGCCCACATGAAACCTGGCTCTACTGAAAATGCAAAAATTAGCTGGGCATCATGGCAGGTGCCTGTGATCCCAGCTACTCAGGAGGCTGAGGCAGGATAATTGCTTGAACCTGGGAGGCGGAGATGGCAGTAGCCAAGATCACACTACTGCATTCCAGCCTGGGCAACAGAGCAAAACTTCGTCGCCATCCCGCCCCCACAAAAAAAGGAAACAGGTGAAGACCCACTAGTAAGAATGGTTGAATAAATTATTGCAGATCCACAAAATAGAATGTTATGTAATTATAATTTGTATAAAATTAAATTTTTCTAGATATAATTATTAGAAAGTATGGTAGAAGAAAAAGTTCCATTCATTATAGCAACCAAAAAAACCCATGAAATGTCCAGAAAAATGTAACAACATTCGAATAGGACTTATAGGATTAAAAACTATACAGTACTATTAAGAAACATAAAAGAAAATCTAAGTAGAGACGATCGTTAATTTTGTCTGTACTTATCTGTACATTTGTCACAATCCTAATAAAAAATCCTGATAAAACATCCCAGCAGCGGCTCATGGTATGGCCTCAATGTCCTTTCCCCTAGCCTTGACCTCTTCTTGCTCCCTCTCCTGTGTTAAAATACCTTCATGCTATACCAGAATGTCCTGGTGACTCTTGAAACATGGAATATTTAGTGACAAAGCATCATTTGATTCAAAGAGGAAGATAAAGAAGGATTGCAATTATTGATTCAGCCCAGAATTATGGTTAAAAAGCCTAGACTCTAGAGCCAGTGTGTTTGTGTTCAAATCCTGGTCCCAAAACTTAATAGTTGCATGACTTGGTCAAGTTTCTTAGGCTCCTGGGCCAGGCAGTATGCTCAGCCTTTAATAAATAGACATATTTCAGAAACACGGAGCATATATAATGTGTCAGGCACCATGGGGCACAGAGAGATCACTAACACAGCAGAGGCAAAGACGTTTTAGTGGTTCAGTGGTCTCTAGAGTCAGACCAGCATGTTTGAGATCTGGCTTTGACACTTACTCTCTGTGTAATATTGGGCAAGTTTCTTAACCTCTCTGAAAATGAGTTGACTGACCTATAAAATGGTGACAAAATATTTTCTTCCTAGGGTTGTGAGGGTCAAATGAGGTAACCTGTGTAAACTACTTAGCATAATGCCTGGCAGAGACTAAGGGTTCAATAAATGATAGCTATGCTTATTTTTATGCTTTCGTATATTGGAATCAATGGACAGTGTTCCAGGCACATCTACCTACAAGACTGTGTTTAGTCCTTATAAAACACTAAGCCATTATTATTTTTTAAAATTTATTATTTGCACGAAGCATGTAGAGGCTTGGAGAAGCCTTGCGACGTGCTTAAAATCATAGCTCCTAAGTTGGGGAGCAGGATTCTAACCCAAGTTACGAGAGTCTTTCTCTTGGAGTCCTCTTTGTCCCTCTCCTCACAGCCACTCATCCATTCACGAACAGCTGTAAACAAGAACGACTGTACTAAGAACAGTAATAAGGTTATAAAGTGTCAAGGGGCAGGAAAGGAGAAATTCTGGATGAGCGATGTGGAAAGGCTGCAAGATGGCAATGGAGTTAGGCCTTCGTAGATGTTTGTGGGCTTTGGGGAGCTGGTGCCTGAAGAGTACGGTGGGTGAATTAAGGTGGGGAATGGGCTGAGGAGATCGGGCTTCCTTCCAGTCCTGGCTCCGCACTACGTAGCCATGGAATGTTGACAAGGTCGTGTCCCTTCTCTATGCGTGTTTCCTAAGGGACTGGTGCAGCGGGATGGGAGGGGCGCAGGGTAGGGACCGCTTCCAAGGAGACAGAGGACAGGCAGACAGGTTCGGAGGGGCTGATGCAGCCGGTCACTCCGCTGGAGTGGCCAGGCTTCGCAGTGCCTAGGGCTGAGTTGAAGACGAGCGTGTAAGTCTGTTGTGGGCCACTCACCAGCGCTGGGGGGAGGCGGGGTCTGGGCAAGGATGCTCTGGGAAGTGACCTTGGTGCCCGGGAGGGGAGCATCTGGTGTGATGCAGGTCGCGCAGCGCGGAGCCGGCGGCGCTGATTCCGCACTCTGGCCGCTAGAGGGCGCTGCCTTCCAGCCAAAGCCGAGTGACCCCAACCTGCCCTGCGTTGGTCACTCCAGCCATGGACCCATCCAGCGAGCATGGGGGCTAGACAGGGAAAGCCTAAACTAGGAGGGGAGTTGAAGGGGTGCAAAGTTGGGCCTGGTGGGTCCTGGGGACGCAGCATGTACTAGAGCGGCACCTGGCCCTCAATAGGGGGAGAGCAGGTGGTCGTGAAAAGTCTGGGAGTTTTCCGGGCCCACTACACGCCAGGGGCGGGTCTCCCCTCTTAAAACGTTGTGAGCCCCAGGGGGGAGGGTGCCCGTGCAGTTGGCATCCTCACCTTTGATCTTCCCCAGGGCTCCCGAGCTGTGCTCGTGGCCCCAGAGCCCGGGGCCTCTCTCAGGCAACAGCTCACAGACTGCGGGAAACTCTCCCCTCCCGCACCTTCGGAGGTGGTCCTGGAGTCTCCTAGGCTCCTGGGTTCAAATTCAAGCTTTGTGTGACCTGTGGCACATTGCTGGACCTCGCTCAGTCTCACATTCCTCTTGTGTTTAAAGCTCCCTCATAGGAATGTGGTGACGGTTAGATGACACATAAAGCTTTGCCAGAGGTTTTCTGGGAAGGGTGGGGACAAGATGGCAAGAAAGAGACTCCATTTCCTCTGTCACCGGAGCCCAGATCTAACTTCTTGGAGGAGCTGGAAGGTCAGCTCTGAGCTCCACAAATACCTCTGAATACGGATCTCCCACAACACTGAAAAAGATGCCCAGAAAGATCTCGTTTGCTGCTGTGAAGGGGCTTCTTTTTCTATCTCCACAACCCCAACTGCCTTAAAGTAGAACCAGACTTGTTAGTAAACAGACGTTTGGGCTGGGGGGCCCTTGAAGCTCTTGTCTGAGATTTCGGGCTTCCTGCTCAACACACCAAAGCAGGCGCCTGAGGTAAAAGGGCCATGGACCTCTTTGGTGGTCTGGGAAGGCATATGGAGTCCCTCCTCAGAATAACATTTAAAAATTAATAAGATACATGGGATAATAAAGGGAACAAATGATGACAAGACAGTTGTCAAAGCATGAGAAGAATGTGTGATAGAGCAGTACACATGCTTCTTTAGATCTGGCATCAGCCTAATAACTGTTGTAATTCTGTAGTAGTGCTGAGCGTTAATGTCATTTGGAGAAATCTATAACAACTGTAATGAGATTTGAAAATATTTGTGTTTTCTATTGATGGCAAATTCTATTGTGGTTCATTGTCTATATTCATAACTGAAGCAAGTGCTAACTTTCAATTAAAGATTAGTGAAAATAAAGATGTATTTTTCCCCAAAATTCACAAATCCCATGAATGAATCTATTCATGGACCTCCCAGAGGTCCACGACGTGAACCACCTAGGACGTGAACTTCCCCTAGAGGTGCTTCACAGCGCCAGCTCCAAGCCCCGTGGCGCCTCCGGCTTGTCTCAGCCCAGGCCTTGAAGAACTCCAGCAGAACGCTGATCTAAACTTTGGTAACTTTCCTCTGGTAATTTGAGGAATTCCTCCATTTGAGGAATGTCAGAATGGGGCCAGGATCCCTGAATGGCCATGGAAGAAGAGCGAGCATGCTGGTCTGGCAGGCAGAAATAACCTTCTCCCCAGGGTCCAGAGGACAGAGGACATTTCCCTCCAAAAGGCAGGTTTCTCAGGGACCTCATGGGAAGCCTGTGCTTGCCTGAGCAGTTCTGTCAACCATCCCGTCCCTCCACCCGGACCCCAGGTCCCCAACAGATCTTTTTACCTCAAGACAGAAGTTCTTCTTTCTTGCTCTCAGGCTGGGGGCTCACGGTGAAATGGCTCTCAGTCCTCAGATTGTTCTTGCATCTTGTTAAAACCCCATCTCTCCAGTTTCGTCATTGCTCACACTTTCATAGCTGTTATATTCAGTCTTTGAAAACCACAGGATGGGTCGTTAAGCACTCAGAGATCTTTCTCCACCCCCACTGTGGATTTTTTTCTCCTTTCTCTCCTGCAGCTGGTCCTCCATCTCCTTCTTTCCTCTCCCTTGTTTTGTCTTTTGGTGTTAGAAATAGACTAGGGTGCTGAGGGGCTGAGAAAACCACCTCTTAAAATTCTTTTCTTTCCCCTGGGGAACAAAGATTTTGCATTTGCTAATTCATAATAAGGAAAGGACTGACGATAGAATAACTAGAAGATAAAAGGACAGAATGTCCTCTCAAGTATAAAGAAAGGTACCAAGTCTTCTCCTGAGAGTAGGTTTTGGTTAGAAGTAGGACAGAGAATACAGCTGCTCCAGGCTGAAAGGGAAGAAGGGCAGGGAGCTGTCAAGAAGGCTTGAGTGAGGGTGGTGGTGAGCAGGGGAGGCAACGAGTAGGGGCACCAAAATGGTCCTGATGTGGTTGGGGGGGAGGATGAATGACTGACCTTAACTTCCCACCCATTTTTTTTCTTTTTTTAATTAATTAATTTATTTATTTATTTATTTTAATTTGAGACAGGATCTTACTGTCACCAAGGCTGGAGTGCAGTGGGGCAATCATAGCTCACTGCAACCTCAACCTCCTAGGCTCAAGTGATCTTCCCACCTCAGCCCCCCAAGCAGCTAGAACCACAGGTGTACACCACTACACCTGGATAACTTTTTATTTATATATTTATTTAGAGATGGAGTCTCACTGTGTCACACAGGCTGGAGTACAGTGGCGTGATCTCAGCTCACTGTAACCTCCGCCTCCCGGGCTCAAGTGATGCTCCTACCTCAACCTTACGAGTAGCTGGGATTATGAGCACCTGCCACCATGCGGGACTAATTTTTGTATTTTTAGTAGAGACAGAGTTTCATCATCTTGGCCAGGCTGGTCTTGAACTCCTGACCTCAAGTGATCCATCCGCCTGCCTTGGCCTCCCAAAGTGCTGGGATTACAGGCATGAGCCACCATGCTTGGTTGATAACTTTAAAAATGATTTGTTTGGATGAGGTCTCCCTATGCTGCCCCGCCTGCTCTTGAACTCCTGGGCTCAAACAATCCTCTGGCCTTGGCCTCCCAAAGTGCTAGGATGACAGGCCTGAACCACCATGCCCAGCTTCACATCCATTTCTATTCTGTTCTATTCTTCCTTGGTCAGTGATGGCTTGGGAGATTACGATTGTTCCTAAATTCTAGGGTTGTGCCCTTAGATGGCAGGAGCATTAGTCTGAGAATCAGAAACATTGGGCTCTAAGTCTTGCAAGGCTGGGCCAGGCCCTGTGCCAAAGGGCACAGCACACCAGGAAGCCCCCTGGTTCTGGGGGAACACCTGTCATGGTTGACACCCAGTGCCAGGCTACGCAGGAATTCAAGGGTGCAGGGAGGGTGGGGGAAATTTTTTCATGACTAGTCTAGAGCCTCTCTTTTCCTTGTTATTCCTGTTATTGTAGTACTCTGTGGTCCTAAAAACAGTAGGGTGCTCTGGGGTTTGAGAACTCCCAGATCGCTCCACTGAAGCCATCTTCAGATGAGACAGATATTAGAAATATTTCTTTACTCCAAGCTGGGCATGGTGGCTCCCACCTGTAATCCCAGCATTTGGGAGGCCAAGGCGGGCAGATCATGAGGTCAGGAGATCGAGACCATCCTGGCTAACACAGTGAAACCCGTCTCTACTAAAAATACAAAAATTATCTGGGTGTGGTGGTGGGCACCTGTAGTCCCAGCTACTTGGGAGGCTGAGGCAGGAAAATGGTGTGAACCCGGCAGGCAGAGCTTGCAGTGAACTGAGATCGCACCACTGCACTCCAGCGTGGGTGACAGAGTGAGACTGTGTCTCTAAAAATAAAGAAAAAGAAAAAGAAAAAAAAGAAATACTTCTTCACTCCATCAAAGTGTTAGCTTTCACTGCAGAATGAGTCCGTTCTGGGAGCCTGGGGGTTGGGAACCCATGTTGGGAAGAGGAGTGTCTCACCATCGTCCTGGTCACAGGACCAGTCCACCACAGCCTACAGGATACCGGGTCCCACAGGTATGAACTGCTAAACTGGGCCTGGTTTCTGTTATCCTAGTATTCTTATTTGTTGTCGCTATGACAGTGTTCAAACAGATGACCTCTCTGCTCTCTCAGCTGGAGACCTCTCCCTCCTTGCGTCCATGGGATCCTTCCAAAGGTTGGCTCTGAGAGCATTCAGCATTCCTTCTCATTGAGGAGCTGTAAAACAGTGATTATTAGCAACATGAAGAGAAGTTAAAGGCAACCAGGGTTGCGGGTGAGTGAGGTTGAGGCCCCTTTCGTGCTAGTTTACACACATGTATTCATATTGGTTATTGCAAAAAACCTCAAAGTTCTGCAGAGACCTCAGGGCTCAAAAGTGAATTGCAGCGTACTTCCTTTTCACCAGCCATGTAGTGTCTGTCCATCCTGCAAACAGTTGCATGCACGGTTTTCTGCAAATGTTACTTTTGGTCACTTCTCACAAGGTTATTGTGTGCCAGGCCCTGTGGGGTTGTCGATGACTGAATGGGGCCTGCTCTCAAGGCGAGCACACTGTTGAGAGAGGCCTGCATCCCTGTGAGATGAAACAGAATGCAGCAAGGGCTATAAGTACCCCAGAAGTGAGAGAGAACCCAGGAAGCAGGGGAGGTTGGGAGGAAGAAAAGGAGACTGCCCTGTGGGCGCAGACAGTGTTAGGCACTCTGTGTGGACAATGTGACATTTAAATTGAGCTTTGAAAGAAGGCAGGATTTCAAAAGGCAGGGGTAGAGGAACAGTATGAACCAGCAAGGAGCAGGGACATGTGGGGCTGGCTTGGAAGTCAGTGAAACAATGATGTGGCTGAAATCTAGCCTGCTTCCTGGTCATCCACAGCCTCCCAAATCTGTATCCTGTGGGCCTTTGAATATCTTGAAAACAATCTATCAGGTGCTAAATTGTGTCCAGTTACACAATTTAGCAACTGATAGATTGTTTTCAAGATACCAATAGCAAGTGCTCAACATTAAGAAAAAGAAAACCTGAGTGGACATTGAATTGTATTTCCATCTTACTTCTGTAGAATTAAGGGGTTTTGGAAGCAGAAGACTGCAGCAGTCTTCTAGTCCCTGGAAACGTGCAGACACTTGCATGCCAGTGGTTCCCAAACTTAAGCGTGTATTAACATCACCAGGAGGGCATCTTTGAACAATTCGGATGGCTGGGCCCAGCTGCAGAGTCTGTGATTCAGGGTCTCAGGGCAGGCGTGGGGGTGGTCCAAGAAGTTGTATCCCTAACAAGTTCCCTGGTGCTATTGCTGCTGTAATGCTCCTTGCAAACTGTTCAGGGTAATACCTCTTGCATCCTCTGCTTGAATCGCTCTACTGTTCTGCAGCTCACCACCACCCAAAGTGTCCATGCAATATCCCTTGTGGAATACTTCTGGTAAAATTCTTCCTTGTGCTGCTGTCAGTCCTGCCTGCCTTTAACTTTCAGTGAAGTCTGCTGAGGGCCCCACGTGGGAAATGTCTGTGGATGGCAGGCAAATCTCAGGCACATGCGGCAGACTGCCTGGATTTACATCCTGACTCCACCACTTACCATGTGACCTTGGATAAGTCATTCACCTTTTCTGTATGTTCTTCAACTGTGGAATGGGGATAACAATGTCACAGAACTGCTGTTTAGAGTAAATGAGAAAAGTGTGTAAAACAATTGACATGGTGCTTGGCATATGCTAAGTACTCAGGTGTGGGCTAGTATCATTACCTAGTGTTCTTTCTTTTTTTTTTGAGACAGTCTCACTCTGTTGCCCAGGCTGGAATGCAGTGGCACAATCTTGGCTCACTGCAGCCTCCATCTCCTGGGTTCAAGTGATTCTTGGGCCTCAGCCTCCCAAGCAGCTGGGATTGCAGCCACCCGCCACCACACCCGACTAATTTTTTGTATTTTTTTAGTAGAGAAGAGGTTTCACCATATTGGTCAGGCTGTTCTCAAACTCCTGACTTTAGGCGATCCACCTGCCTCAGCCTCCCAAAGTGCTGGGATTATAGGCATGAGCCACTGCGCCCGGCCAGCATTACCTAGTTTTCCGTTCTACTCGGGAGTCTATCAAATCTCCGAAGAAAGTTAATCATCCTAATGTTTCTCCTTTCTGGGCTAAATATCCCCAGCTCCTGCAATTATTTCTTATAATTATTTCAATGCTTTCATGGCTCCAATATTTTGTTTGTCCTTTCCACTCTTCTCTGAACAGAGTCCAGTTTGTCAGTCTCCCTTGTCAGGTGCATGGCTCAGACCTGCCACCTGCCTCGGCTTAGTCCAAGTCTCGTGTGTTCACTGCAGCCAAAGGTAACTTTAGCTTTGTAGCTGTTTCCCCATTTCACTGGACTGTATTAGACTTCCAGGCCATGAAGGTGCCAGAGGCTACACCTGCATGTAGAGAGTAGAGCTCATTCTCCTGTCACATTTCCCCTTGTTGCTTAGCATGTGTGAGTTTGGTGAGCGTGGGTGAGGGAGAGTAACTCTGACCTTGGCCCAGTTCAGGGCCTACTGCCCCAGTAGCTGTGAGGAAGCACAATCGAGGCTCCAGGGGCTGGTGCGAGGCCCAGCCTCTCCCCCAGAGAAGGGTGAACTGGCACCTAGCACAGCCAACAGTTTTCTGGAAGGAAACCAAGCCTCAGAGCCAGAGGCACATACAGCAAAGTTATGTAGGCATTTCAGGCCTGCCCCAGCCACTGTCCTTGCTGGCCTTTTGCCCAGAGTCCTTGGTAATAGAATAATGATAGAATATGGAGAGGGAGTCAGGGCTGTTTTGTTTTGTTTTGTTTTGTTTTGCTTTTTTTTTTTTTTTTTTGAGATGGGAGTCTCACTCTGTCGCCCAGGCTGGAGGGCAGTGGCACAATCTCGGCTCACTGCGAGCTCTGCCTCCCGGGTTCAAGTGATTCTCCTGCCTCCACCTCCTGAATAGCTGGGACTACAGGCACGTGCCACCATGCCCAGCTAATTTTTGTATTTTTGGTAGAGACAGGGTTTTGCCATGTTAGCCAGGCTGGTCTTGAACTCCTGACCTCAGGTGATCCACCTGCCTTGGCCTCCCGAAGTGCTGGGATTACAGGCATGAGCCACCGCGCCTGGCCTCAGGGCTGTTTTATTGTAGGGACAGAGGTGGCAGCTTCAGGGGTTTGGGTATCAAGATGACACGGCAGGCCCTGGAGAAAATGTCTGTCTCAGCCTCCATTCTAATTTCCAGTCTGTAGTGAATGGCTCACCGGGTACTCTTAAGTTCTGTCTTTTAAAACAGAAGGCACACAAAAATGTGCCCAAATTACTTTGGTATCCTGAAGAGCCTGTCTTGTCCCTCTCCGGTCATAGAAGACACCAAGTTCCTTTACGGCCAGGCCTCCTCCTGAGGGAGACCAGGCCTGTGGCACTGCTGGCTCAAACACTGCCACGGGCTCTGCACACCCATTTCTACAGGGACAGCCCGAGCCTCTCCAGTCTGCACACCCATTTCTACAGGGACAGCGCGAGTCTCTCCAGGACACACCAGCCTCATGGCAGAGATGGCTGCAGTCACAGCTCTGTCTGTACCGTGGGGTGGTTCCCCCTCACCCACCCCCACGAAGCTACACTCTGCTGTGTGAATGCCTAGGGGAATGTGACTTTCCCCTTCGCAGGCCCCACGGCCTGCTGGATGCCACGGTGACAGGGTGTGGCCTGCAACTGCAGGTCCCCCATCCTCTTTGGCTCATCATCTCCGAGAGCTGCCTGCAAGCCACACTATGTGAATCCCAGTGCAGGGCTCCTCTGAAAGACACCTGTGAAGCTGTCTTTGGCTGAAGAAGTTGGGGAAACTGGTCTCCCACACTTGGCAATGGCTGTTCTTTCTCAACCTTCCCTCAGGCACGAAGAGTCCCGGGCCTTGATGCCTCATTCTTCCATCAAGGATTTAACATTTACCCACCCTGGCATTTTCAATTGACCCAGAGGAAATTAATAGGTAGTACTTAGCAAAGGGTGCTTAGTAAAAAAATACTCTGCTGAGTGGAATTGCAGGCACTTCTACAGTTGTCTGGAGGCACAGAGGCTGCACTCTACCCTAAGGCAAACCGAATGGGGCCATCCTCATGCTGACTTGGGCTTCGGAGGAGAAAATGTACTTTCTTCCGTGGATAATAAAGACAAGCATTGGTTAGGTGTGGTGGCTCATGCCTGCAATCCCAGTACTCTGGGAGGTTGAGGTGGGTGGATCACTTGAGGTCAGGAGTTCAAATTCAGCCTGGCTAACATAGTGAACCCCTGTCTCTACTGAAAATACAAAAATTAGCTAGGCATGGTAGAGCACACTTGGAATCCCGGTTGGGAGGCTGAGGCAGGAGGATCACTTGAACCCAGGAGGCAGAGGTTGCAGTGAGCTGAGATTGTGCCACTGCACTCCAGCCTGGGTGACAGAGCGAGACTACATTTCCAAAAAACAAGACAAGCATTGCTTTTTCCTTGGCAAGAATTCGTTTTTTTTAAAACAGAGTTTCACTCTTTCACTCTGTTGCCCAGGCAGGAGTGCAGTGGCGCAACCTCGGCTCACTGCAACCTCCACCTCCTGGGTTCAAGTGATTCTCCTGCCTCAGCCTTCCGAGTAGCTGGGACTACAGGTGCCCACCACCACGCCCGGCTCATTTTTTGTATTTTTAGTAGAGACGGAGTTTCACCATGTTGGCCAGGCTGGTCTTGAACTCCTGATCTCAAGTGATCCAACTGCCTCGGCCTCCCAAAGTGCAGGAATTACAGGTGTGAGCCACCGCGCCCAGCATCCTGTCAAGAATTCTACGCAACAGAGAAAACAGGATGGGCACAATTAGTTTACTCTCCAAGCTAGAATGTCAGGGGGCATTGGAACCATTCTGGGAGAAGCAATACTTTGAGGTGCAATGTCTTTTTTTTTCTGAGACAGAGTCTCGTTCTCTTGCCCAGGCTGGAGTGCAATGGCATGATCTCAGCTTATTGCAACCTCCACCTCCCAGGTTCAAGCAATTCTTCTGCCTCAGCCTCCCAAGTAGCTGGGATTACAGGCACCTGCCACCACGCCTGGATGATTTTTTTTTTTTTTTTATTCTTAGCAGATACAGGGTTTTGCCATTTTGGCCAGGTTGGTCTCGATCTCCTGACCTCAGGTGATCTACCTACTTTGGCCTCCCAAAGTGCGGGAATTACAGGCGTGAGCCACTGCGCCTGGCAGGGATGATGTCTTTTTTTTTTTGAGATGGAGTCTCGTTTTGTTGCCCAGGCTGGAATGCAGTGGTGCAATCTCGGCTCACCGCAACCTCTGCCTCCTGGGTTCAAGCGATTCTTCTGCCTCAGCCTCCCTAGTAGTTGGGATTATAGGCATGCGCCACCACGCCTGGCTAATTTTATACTTTTAGAAGAGACGGGGTTTTTCCATGTTGGCCAGGCTGATCTCGAACTCCCGACCTCAGGTGATCCGCCTGCCTCGGCCTCCCAAAGTGTTGGGATTACAGGTGTGAGCCACCGCACCCGGCCGAGGGATGTCTTTTAAATCAAGCTACAGACTTGGGCCACTAGGCTGTTCATGGTTCCTGCTTCTTTCTCACTGACCCTTTACCTCTGGATGGGATGGTCCCCAGAGGGATGAGGTCAGGCTGAGGCTGTGGCCTTGAGATCCCTGACGCTTTTCTTGCTCTTCTCCTGTTCCCCATTCTGGACCACTGGGGGCCCTTGAGGGTCTGGCTTTTTAAGGCAGAATCCAAACTGCCCAAGGACCACTGATTGTTTCTGTATCTCTTACAAAGGGGCGACCAAATATTCTTTTAACCAATACTCTAAGAGTGCCAAGACCAGACCTTGCCATATGCAGGAACTCAGAACATGGCATGTTCTTGTTCTGTGCCTTTTTCTTATGTGGAAAAGGATTGTGTATTCTGACCCCTCATCTGGGAAAAGGAAGAGCAAATGAATTACTACTCGGATATCCTTGGCAGCCAGCTTGCAAGTGTTAATAATTCACAGCTCTCCAAGGATCCTCAGGCCTCCCCTGTCCTGACACCTGGTTACTGAAAAGAACTAGAAAGCTCCAGTCAGCAGTCATGTGGAGCCAGTGTGTGCTGCAGCCAAGTGGCATTGCCCTGTCTCCAGCTTGTCACCCACACTGCTGTAAAACATTTATCTCAGTCTTGCATCTGGACCCTGGCCTAATAAATTCCTCCAAAGGTATGCAGAGTACACAGGCTGCCACTTAAGGTGGGATGAGGCCAGAGTAACAGAGAGAGTGGAAAGGGAGCCTGTCATAAATATTGACTCTAGACAGGGAGAGAAACCACTGGAGCTTAAAATTCCAGGCTCAGAGTAAGTTAATGAGCTACTAAAAAGACAAGGTAGTAGGACATGCGTACTAGGACAATCAGACCTGAAGCTGGAGAAAAATTTGAGGATACCCATTAAACCAGGCAGACTGGTATAGTAGAAAGGGCATTGGCCATGAAAGCAAGAGCACAGTGTTTTTAGCCATGTGTCTGCCTGAGGTGACTTTGGCTAAGTCACTTCACGTCTCTGAGTCTTTGTTTTACAATAAAGAAAAATTGAGATGATACAATTCAATAACAACAAAACAACTTGATTTTAAAATGGGCAAATTGAATAGACTTTTATCTAAAGAAGATACAAATGGCCAGTAAGCACATGAAAAGATGCTCAACGTTATGAATCATTAAGGAAATGCATCAAAACCACAATGAGATGTCACCTCAAACCCATTAAAATGGCCATCATTTAAAAAACAAACAAACAAACAAAAAACAGAAAATAACAAGTGTTCATGGGACTATGGCGAAATTGGAACCTTTCTATGTTGCTGGTGGGAAGCTAAAATGGTGCAGACACCATGGAAAACAGTATGGCAGTTCCTTAAGAAATTAAACGTATGATCCAGCAATTCCATTTCTGGGCAAATACCCAAAATATTTGAAAACAGGGACTTGAACAAATATTTGTACATCCATTTTCACAGCAGTATGATTGACTACAGCCTAAAGGTGGTAGCAATTCATTCCGTGATGGATGAATAAATAAAATGTGGTGTATATACATAGTGGAATATTATTCACCCTTCAAAAGGAAGGAAATTCTGACATGTGCTACAACACGAATGAACTTTGAAGACATTTGCTAAGTGAAATAAGCCAGTCACAAAAGGACAAATAGTATACTATTCCACACATAGAAGGTGCTTAGAGTAGTCAAATTTGTAGAAACAAAGTAGAAAGGTGGTTGCCAGGGGCTGGGGAGGAGGGAATAGAAAATCATGTTCAATGGCTACACAGTTTCACTTTGGGAAGATAAAAAAGTTCTGGAGATGGATGGTGGTGATGGTTGCCCAACAGTGTGAAAGTACTTAACGCCACTGAATTGTATACTCAAAATGATTAGAATGGTAATTTTTTTGTTACGAATATTTTACCACAATTTAATTTTTTTTTTTTTTGAGACAGGGTCTCACTCTGTAGTCCAGGCTGGCATGTAGTGGCATGATCGTGGCTCACTGCAGCCTTGACCTCGCAGGCTCAATCAATCCTCCTGCCTCAGTCTCCTGAGTAGCTGGGACTATAGGTGTGCACCACCACTCCCAGCTAATTTTTGTATTTTCTGTAGAGATGGGGTTTCACCATGTTGCCCAGGCTGGTCTCAAACTCCTGGACTCAAGCATTCCTCCCACCTCAACCTCCCAAAGTGCTGAGATTATAGGCATGAGCCACTGTGCCCAGCCAATTTTTTAAAAATTGAAGTGGAGAGATCAAAGCTTCCTGACCAGATTGCTCAGGTGTGCCACATGTAGGTTATTGGCATGCCAAGATATTGATCCCTTCCACTTTTGAATAGATCATGCAGAGCTGAGCACAGCTGAAATCCTCAGGCAGGTCACTTCTAGCCTTGAAGAGCTTCTTCTTACTCCAGTGTGCTATACACATATTGTAATGTTTAAAATTTCAATATAATTTAATTATTATTTATACAGAATTAGTGCATGAAACAAAAATGCCTAGCTCAATAATTAATCTTAAATACCTGTGTAACCTTCACTTAGCTCAAGAACTAGAATCTTGCCAGTATACCAGAAGTTAGGGTCATGTGTTACCACCTAACCGGGAATCCCCCAAAGTTCTGACCTATATTTGGACATTATGTAAATGGAATCCTAGTATGAAAACAAATGAACTACGGCTACTCACAGCAACATGAGTGAACCTCACAAACATCATATTGAATGAAATAAACCAGATACAAAAGGAATACACCAGGGCTGTAATCCCAGCACTTTGGGAGGCCAAGGCGGGAGGATCACTTGAGGTCAGGAGTTCGAGACCAGCCTGGCCAACATGGTGAAACCCTGTCTGTACTAAAAATACAAAAAAATTAGTCAGGCATGGTGGTGGGCGCTTATAATCCCAGCTACTCGGGAGGCGGAGGCAGGAGAATCACTTGAACTCAGGAAGCGGATGTTGCAGTGAGCTGAGATTGCACCACTGCATTTCAGTCTGGGCAGCAGAGTGAGACTCCAGCTCAAAAAACACAAAAAACAAAAAACAAAAAAACTCACAATTTTAAAAAATTTCTAAAAACCATACAATAACAACTATTTATACGTGATGAAGGTAAGTGAGGCCCAGAGTGCTAAAACTGAATTACTTTGGATCAAACACCTGGGAAACGGTGGCATCAGAATTGAACTCAGGTGTTCTTTCTTTCTTTCTTTCTTTGGAGACAGGGTCTCCCTCTGTCATTGAGCCTAGAGTTCAGCAGCATGATCACGGCTCACTGCACCTCTGCCTCTCCATCAAGTGATCCTCCCACTTCAGCCTCCAGAGTAGCTGGGACTACAGGCATGTACCACCATGCCTGGCGTTTTTTTAACCTTTTGTAGAGATAGGGTTTCACCAGGTGGCCTGGGCTGGTCTCGAACTCTTGAGCTCAGGCAATCTGCCCGCTTCGACCTCACAAAGTGCTGGGATTACAGTGAACTCAGGTGTTCTGATCCTAAATCCAGATTTTCCCATTCTGCCTTCTGCTTTGAAAGATATAGAGGAGGCCAAGAGGGCTTAGCCCCGAGGTGGAGGAAGATAAGCTGGTATGAGGAAGCCGCTCAGTGTTTGTCATTTTAAACCGTTTATCCACTGGCTCAGGTCATGTCTTTGTTGGGGGCCAAGCCAAGGCCCAGCAAAGACAAATGGCCTTTGCAGTGTGGGTGGAAGAGGGGTGAGGTCACCCAGTCCTCGGCCTGTGGTTTGCTTTGCCTGAGTGCCGGGAGCAATCTCTTGCCCTGATTTGCAGTGTGGGCTGAGGATCCAGGTCAGTGAGAAGGCCAGTGCTAGAACTGTCTGTGGGTGCTGCTGATAGGAATCAGCTGCTGATCGCGGCTAGGGCTGGGGGCTGAGCACACCGGCACCAGCCTACTTCTCGGGCAGCAAGGCAGCAGGATGGAGGGGTTTGTAAAAATGTCTTCTGCCTACCCTGCTGGGCTTGCCTGAGAGACTCTGAGTGTATGAAGGGAAGACAATTATCACTAGGCTGGAGAACAGAAAGAGCGCCGTCAGGTGAGAAAGAGAAGAAAAAAAGAGAGGGGAGAGAGTGGATAAGAAGGAAGCCTGGGACATAAGAGCAAGGGCTTTGTTTGCTAAACTCCTAGGGAGCACACAAGTGAGAATCCAGGGCGGAGGGAAGCAGGATGGGTGCCCTGAACGCTTGGCCGCATTTCCTGGGGCTTACTGGCCTCCTGGGTGGGAGTATTACAGGCTACTGCTCCTTGAGGAGGCCTCAGTGATTGAGGATGCTCCTGTATGAGTCTCGGCCCCGACCCCGGGATAGGGGACTGGAGGACCCTAACAGGATTGGGGGTTGGTTGGGTGTGACCAAGGCATCTGCCAAAGGGAGAGTACCAAGGAAAGTGGAAGCACCTCCTCCCTGGCTGTCCTTCGCCCCCTCTCTCCTCCTTGTTCTCTGGGAGTGTCTGGCAAGCAGCAGCCTCCCCGCAGGGCCAGGCAGGTGGGCCAGAGCATTTGGTTTGCTGAGGTTTGTCAGGTTTTCCAGCTCAGGGCCCAGCCAGCTGGCAGGAAGCAGGACAGAGGTCACTTGAATTCAGACCACATGTCCCTGTTAAATACATTAGCTTTTAAATCAACCTTTGTTCAAAGTCCAGTGAGTTGCAAGCCTAGTGCTCACCTGCAGAGACAGAATTCCTGATCGAACGAACAGAGCCGCTCCTCTTCCATCTCCAGGTAAGAACTGCTCGTGTCCTTGAGGGCGCTGGCCACTGGGGCCTGAATTACCTTCTTTCTTTTCCTTTTCCCTTTCTCTTTTTCCAAGCCAGTAGCTGGCTGTCTAGGGCAGAGAAGAATCCCATGGGGAGGGAGCCAAGCCCCTTTGGCGGTGGTTGGGGGTGAGGGATGATCCACACTCTGAGATTCTTTCTGCTGGAGAGGCCCCTCACCCTTGCAGGCTACGGTCTGCTTCACAAAGAAATTGGCAAGCCGATCTCAGAAAAAGCTTTCCCTGGGTTGTACGGGGGTTTGATGTGCAGCCAAAGGGAATGAGACAACCGACTTCACAGGTAACCAGGCGGATACGCCCAGGACCTTCCTACTGGTACAGGGCCCTTGGGTAGCAGAAAAGACTCTTCTGGAAGCAGCCCTTAAAGGATGCAGCCTAACTTAGCTTGCCCACTTGATAATAAAAGCAGGCATCTTTCCTCTCTGTATTACATTGCAGCACTAAGACATGAGAAAAACCAGTGAAATTTCCAGGCTGGCTGAATTTTAAAGCATACATTCCCCAGACTCTCACCTTTGGCATTTCTAAGTCTCCAGGTCTTGTATGAATCGAAAGATCTTTATTTGAAAACTCTCCCAGATCATTCTGATCAGTGCAGGTAGGTTTGGGAATCACTAGTAGTTTATTTATTAAGCAGAAGACTCATGAGACTTAAATATGACACTCATCTAAGGGTTCACTCACTATGAAGACTCCTGGTCTGGGTTGGATCCAGCTATGAAGATTTGGGGGTTGGCTCTGAGAAACACATTCTTCTTTATTTACTAAAATCTCTGCAATGTGTCACCAGGGCAGCTTTCAGTCTTGTACCCAGAAGGCAAGAGGGGACAGCGGGGACTGCCTCAGGCCATGATTGTCCAGTCATCTGAAGTCTGCAGCAAATTACTCAGGGTCTTTGAATTTCTGTGTTATGACAGTAATTTGTGCTTATCTTTGACTTTTGTATGTTCTTTGCACCATAGGGTGTGAAGTTGCTGGTAATGATGTCTTATATTCATAGACCACTGACTAGGCAGCTACTTCTCACCCAGGTGAAAGAACACAGGACTAGAATACAAATCATCAGAGTTTTGATTCAGTTGCTAGTGACAGGCCATTAGACAAACTACTCAGCCAGCTGGAGGCTCAATTTCATTATCGATCAAGTGAAGGCCTGTCATTTTTTCCCCAAGAGTGTACTGAAAATAAAATTGTAAGTACAAATGTGTGGTCAGGCATGGTGGCTCATGCCTGTAATCCCAGCACTTTGGGAGGCCCAAGCGGGAGGATCACTTGAGGCCAGGAGTTCCAGACCAGCCTCGGCAATGAAGTGAGACCCCGTCTCTACAAAAAGTAATAATTAATCCTGCGTGGTGGCATGTGTCTGTGGTGTCAGCTACTTGGGAGGCTGAAATGGAAGCGTTGCTTGAGCCCAGGAGGTCGAGGCTACAGTGAGCCATGATTGCACCACTGCACTCCAACCTGGGTGACAGAGTGAGACCCTGTCTCAAAAACAAAAAAAACTATGAGTGTGTTAAAAACACAACTTAAGATGCCTAGATTTCAAATGTGTATATTGAAAGTCTCTATAGAATAGTAAGAAGAAACAAATTGCAGTCAGTTGGGAAACCTTGTCCTCGTCTTTTAATCTCATTGAGCTTCTGTTTGCTCACTGACAAATAAGAAGTTGAGACCAGATCATCGTTAATGTCTTTTTCAGTTGGCCAAGTATAAGGTAGATCCTGGAGCCTTGGAGGGTAGCTCCTTGTCATTTGGGTATGAATTCAAATGTCACCTCCCAGGAAGGACTTTCTAAAACAACCTCCCATCTCCATGCCACCAGTATCTCTATCATTCATAGCATGTACCATCAGAAATCATCTCATTTTGGCCAGGTGCAGTGGCTCATGTCTGTAATCCCAGCACTTTGGGAGGCCGAGGCAGGTGGATCATCTGAGGTCAGGAGTTCGAGACCAGCCTGGCCAACATGGTGAACCCCCCATCTCTACTAAAAATACAAAAATTAGCCAGGCATGGTGCCACACGTCTGTAGTCCCAGCTACTTGGGAGGCTGAGGCAGGAGAATTGCTTAAACCTGGGAGGTGGAGGTTGCAGTGAGCCAAGATTGTGCCATTGCACCCCAGCCTGGGTGACAGAGTGAGACTCCATCTCGAGAAAAAAAAAAAAATCATCTCTTTGACTTGTCACCTTTGCCAGATGTTAAGCTTCAAGACTGCAGGGATCTTATCATTTGTGTTACTTGCTGTATTACCAGCCCCTTGAGCACTACCTGGCACAAACACATTTGCATAAATGGAATTGGTGTGGCAGGGAAGGAGCTGGAAGAATAGATGCAGATGGTGATGACTTTGATAAGGTGTTCCTCAGGAAAGGAGGTTGAAGGACTCCAATACTCTCTCAGGGCATCTGAAGCCCAGGGTCTAATCACGTGGGAATGGGTTTTTCTGGTCACATCTTAGTGAAATGATTCTTGCATTCGTTGCATAGGGATGCGATGAGAGTGGCAAGCTGGAGCTGGACGTGTTTTCCTCAAGATCTCAGCAACTTCTTTCTTTGGTTCTTCATGAGGGACTGCCCAGATTTCCTTAATCTCTTTGCCTGGTGGGTATCATGGCTAAGTGATTAAGAAAATGAGCATTGGGATTGGAAACCTGCACTCTAGATCAGACTGACTTTTACTCTCTAAGCTTCTATTTCCTCATCAGTCAAATGGGCATATTAGAATCTAGTTCCAGAAGTTACGAGGGTTAAACGAATGCACATAGTGCCTAGCACATCTTAAGTGCTATTGAGATAATCTTCAGACAGCTTTGCTATTACATGATCCCCGGAAATGAAGGAACCCAGGGAATGGCAGGAGTTTTGATAAGTAGAAAAGATAGCCCTAGCCCACTTAGTGGCAACTAGAGTAGGTTTGCTGTTGGTCTGAGGTGGTCACTGGTTTCTTGAGTTGCCAAGCCTTGTTGGAGGCACAGATAGTCGGCATTCATAAAGCTGCATAAAACCACGGGGTCCCACTGGGGACGTGAAACTAAATGATCCAGAAAAGCCCGTGGGCTTTCCACCAGTTGTATTGAATACAAACTTGATGGTGTGAAAATACAGAAAGGGGCTGTGGTGCCTGCTCTTAAGAAAGCTTATCTTGGCTGGGCCTGATGGCTCACGCCTGTAATCCCAGCACTTTTGGAGGCTGAGGAGGGTGGATCACTTGAGGTCAGGAGTTTGAGACCAGCCTGGCCAACATAGTGAAACCCCATCTCTACTAAAAACACAAAAAGTAGCCGGGTGTGGTGGCGGGCACCTGCAATCCCAGCTTCTCAGGAGGCTGAGGCAGAATTGCTTGAATCCAGGAGGCCGAGGTTGCAGTGAGCCAAGATTGCACCACTGTACTCTAGCCTGGGCCACAAGAGCGAGATTCCGTTCCCCTGCCACGCGCACACACACACACACACAAAGCTTATCTTGCTGGGGACACACGACATGGACCCTGAAGCTCCTCTATAGTCTACTGTATTGAGTCCGGGGTGCTTCACAGTCTAACCTACTTCTTTTTTTTCAACATGTAACTGTGTTCTGACCTTCCTGAACCATTCGCCATTCTGGGAACGCATCTCGTGCTGTTCCTTCTGCCTGGGATGGCTTCCTCTTCCCAGTCTGACTACACGTATTTCCAGAATACATTCTACACCTCAGGCTTGGGAGGCAGGGTAGATGGTGGAAGGAATCCAGACTCAACTGGGTTTGAATCTAGACTCTGCTTATCCAAATAGCCAGGGGAAACCAAGTTAACTTTTCAGAGTCTCTTTTCTTTTTCCTTGTAAAATGGCCCATTAGGATTGAATCAGAACCCACAAAAAGTACCTAGGCTAATGCTAGTAGGAGCTCAATAAATACATATAACAATAAGAAAGCCTTTGTATTTAAATATTCCAGCACCCACACCATTGTTCAGCAGTTATACTTCATAGCTCTCCCCGCTGGACTCTGGGCTCTTTCAGGGCAGGATGGTAGCTCTTCTGGATTGAACCCTGATACCTGCCTCGCAGCAGGTGTTTGTTACATAGAACTTGTTAAGTATATGAGCAATAACTGAAATTCAGAAGATGAAATGATACCTTCAGACTGTGGTGGTCATGGAAGGGTTCGTATATAATCTAAAATTTCAACTGAGCCTTGAAAATGGTAGGTCTTAAATTTGTTCACTTGGAAAAAATGTTTACTTAGCACTTACTGTGAATAAGTAGTCAGAAGTGGGGAAGGGATTCCAGGCAGAGCATGGGGCATGAGCAAAGGGCAGGCTCGTGTGGGTGACCATGCATAGACCATTTGGGGCTTGCTGAGGAGCTGGGGGCCTGAGGTAGGGCTGGATTATGCTGAGCCTCAGTGCCTGAGCAAGAAACTTGAACTCTTTTCCTTGAGTGATTTTTTTTTTTTTTTTTAGAATATAGGAATATAGTATAATAAAACCAGGGTCAGAAAGTTTGTCTTGAGGCAGGACTCTTGTAGTAGTTTAGATATACCAAAAAAAAGTGAGGGGGGGTAGAAATGCAAGTTCAAAAAGTCATGTAACACTAAATGTTGATTTGGGGAAAACCCTTGTCTCAGCTGACCCTCAGGATGGTTGAGCTATTTTCAGGTACTAGTTCTATCAGCAGCGTGAGGATGTCCTCTCTCTGTGGGTACCTCTGTTTCCACACAATATTGGCTCCATCCCTCTCCCAACTCACAGAACTCTTAGAGAAGCAATCCAACTGTGAAAGGCCTTGAACTCCAGCCCAGAGTCTCGCCATATAGGATGAAGTATTGTTTATGGTGGCTGGGGGTAGGGAAGGTACTTAGTATCAACAGGCCAAATGAACTTTGAGATAAGTAGATTCCATTCTTGATCATAAATGAGAAATAAAAACTACTCAGTGGGTCTGTGATCACTCTTCTCCAGATAATTCTCAATGGAATAGATTTCATTGATTTCTCACATTTGAAAGTTCTCTCTGGCTAAGACCAGTAACTATCACAATGGGAAAGTACACTAAGCAAGTACATATTTTAGAGCCCTGCTTCTCCTTCTATTTTTGATATTAATTATTTGAAGTAAATACACTTGAGTATTTGAATTTCCATATGCCTTGCTTTTCAAAGGAGAAATCCAGGCAGCCTTAAATATGATCTGCATAATAATATAGGATCTGTTCTAGGTAAAATATATTTGAAGAAGGGTAAAATTGAGTTGTCTTTATCTCTTCCTTGCTAGAGACATCAGTCAGTACCAGCTCAGATACAGCAGGACATTTTCCTTATGCTGTTGGAAGGAATGGCATGTGCCAAGGCTCTGTGGCAGACTCTGAAGGAGGCCAGCCATGGCTGGTGTGAGGCATGAAGTCTTGGAGTCAGGGCTGATGCCTGTAAGGAATTCTCAGCCTGTCTATAGTTGCTGACTTAACATTGCACAGTCTCCACCAACTGTATTTTCCTAACAAAAGTCTAGTGGGTTTGTTTTCTTCTTTCTTGTTACACAGATGCATACAAGTGCTGCAAGAACAGCATTCCTCAAAGTGCACACTGTGGTCAAGCGTCTTGAGAAGGCTGCTTTTTTCTTGCTGAAGTTCAGAATGTTTTATAGGCAAGCGTGGAGTTCAGTGGAAAGTAAATAATGTCTAGGTTGAATGTTGCCAGAGAGACCCTGCCGTTTCTTTTCCTCATCCCTCAATGAAACAGAAATAACTTATTCTATGGTTTCACACTAGATTATACAATCAGGTACCCTTCCACAGTCAAAGCAATTAGGGTTAAACATTCCTCACCAGCAGTCCTGCTAAGTGATTTTTTTGAGATGGAGTCTTGCTCTGTTGCCCAGTCTGGAGTGCAGTGGCATGATCTTGGCTCACTGCAACCTTCACCTCCTGGGTTCAAGCAATTCTCCTGTCTCAGCCTCCTGAGTAGCTGGGACCACAGGCGTGTGCCACCACATCCAGCTAATTTTTGTACTTTTAGTATAGATGGGGTTTCACCATATTGGTCAGGCTGGTCTCGAACTCCTGACCTCAGGTGATCCACTCCCAAAGTGCTGGGATTACAGGCGTGAGCCACCGTGCCTGGCCCCTGCTAAGGTTTTAGGGTTTAGTGTTTTCATGGATTGCGTGTTGGCTACATAAGTGCCTTGTGGGGAGAGGCTCTTGGTGTGATACTGACTGCATAATTGATTCCTGATTACTATTAGATAAGGTGATGGTGGGTTCGGGTGTAGATGACTATATTTTTGGAATAATCCTGCCACTTCTAAGTCCCAGACCTTGGAATATGAGCAGAGATGACAGTACCTGGGCTCTTTCTTTCCTGATGGTAGTTCATTGCGTCTGGCCATCGCTGGTGACAGCCCCCTTCATTCCAGCTCTGTGCTCCTTGTAAATCTAGAAATCCTCACATCCTACACTTACGGGTTTGTTTGAGATGGAGTCTTGCTCTGTCGCCCATGCTGGAGTGAGTGGTGCAATCTCGGCTCACTATAACCTCCATCTCTCGGGTTCAAGCGATGCCTGTGCCTCAGCCTCCTGAGTAGCTGCGATTACAGGCATGCACTACCATGCCCAGCTAATTTACTTATTTATTTTATTTATTTATTTTTATTGAGACAGAGTTTCACTTGTTGCCCAGGCTGGAGTGTAATGTCACAATCTTGGCTCACTGCAACCTCTGCCTCCAGTTCAAGTGATTCTCCTGCCTCAGACTCCTGAGTAGCTGCGATTACAGACGCCCACCACCATGCCTGGCTAAATTTTGTATTTTTAGTAGAGACGGTGTTTTGCCAAGTTGGCCAGGCTGGTCTCAAACTCCTGACCTCAGATGATCTGCCTGCCTTGGCCTCCCAAAGTGCTGGGATTACAGGCATGAGCCACTGCCCCTGGCCTTTAGTTTTTATTTTTTGAGGCATAGTCTCATTCTGTCACCCAGGCTGGAGTGCAGTGGAGCAATCTCGGCTCACTGCAACCTCTGCCTCCAGTTCAAGTGATTCTCCTGCCTCAGACTCCTGAGTAGCTGCGATTACAGACGCCCACCACCATGCCTGGCTAAATTTTGTATTTTAGTAGAGACGAGGTTTCATCACATTGGCCAGGCTGGTCTTGAACTCCTGACCTTAAGTAATTCACCAGTCTCGGACTCCCAAAGTGCTGGGATTATGGGCGTGAGCCACTGCACCCAGCCTACTCTTACGTTTTAAAAACATGTTAAGCCCCAATTTAGGGTAAAAGTTACCACTTTCCTTTTCTATTCTTGATGTATATTACTGTGAGAAAAAATAAACTTGCTGCTCCACGTTTATTATATTTATATTTTTAACCTAAGTTATTTCTTAGACATTTTAATTCAATTCATTGACTCTTTGTAGTGAACTAATGTTGTGGCCATTAGTTCACTGCCTTAGTTCACAAGCCTTAGTTCACCGCCAGCTCGGGGGCTCCATTCTGTTTTGGTTTACATAGAACTTCTTTTAAGTTTGAAATAGCTGTCAGTTTTTTTTTTAATGGGGACATTTTATGTAAACCTAGATTTCCAGAGTCTCTTGAAAACTGAAAGGTGGCATGCTGGCCTCCTCTTCCTCATGCAGTTGTCTTCTCTTGAAGAGCAGCGGCTGTTCCTCCGTCCCCTCCTGGCCACCTTCACTGATTTACCTGTTTGACCCTAGGGACTATTTTTCTGTGGTACTTTTGCTCCATATTCTCCAAGTTCCTGATTTTTGTCAACTATTTCATAGGAGAGATTGATGCTGAGGTAAGTGACCTTGTTTTCTTCTTTATCCCATTTTTTTTTTTTTTACCCCTTTTTTTTTTTTTTTTTTTTTTTTGTTTTTTGAGACGGAGTCTGGCTCTGTCGCCCAGGCTGGAGTGCAGTGGCCGGCTCTCAGCTCACTGCAAGCTCCGCCTCCCAGGTTTACGCCATTCTCCTGCCTCCGCCTCCCACGTAGCTGGGACTACAGGCGCCCGCCTCGTCGCCCGGCTGGTTTTTTGTATTTTTTTAGTAGAGACGAGGTTTCACCATGTTAGCCAGGATGGTCTCGATCTCCTGACCTCGTGATCCGCTCGTCTCGGCCTCCCAAAGTGCTGGGATTACAGGCTTGAGCCACCGCGCCCGGCCTATCCCATTTTTTTCTACTTCTCTCCTACCCCCAGAGAAGATCATCAAGGATCATCAAGGCTAATCCCAGTTTTCATGTTCTCCATATCATCTCTTGATACAGAAACATGCCGATCATTTCCTTAATGTTAAAAATAAAAACATCCAGGCCGGGTGCAGTGGCTCATGCCTGTAATCCCAGCACTTTGGGAGGCTGGGGCAGGCAGACCATGAAGTCAGGAGTTTGAGACCAGCCTGACCAACATGGTGAAACCCCGTCTCTACTAAAAAAAAAAAAAAAAAAAGCTGGGCGTGTTGGCATGCACCTGTAATCCCAACTACTCAGGAGGCTGAGCAGGAGAATTGCTTGAATCTGGGAGGCAGAGGTTGCAGTGAACTGAGATTGTACCACTGTACTCCAGCCTGGGTGACAGAGCGAGACTCTGTCTCAAAAAATAAAATAAAATAAAAATAAATAAATAAAGCATCCATCAATCCTGCTTTTCCCTCCAGCTGCTACTCCAACTCTCTCATTTATCTCTTCTCAAATGTATCAATATTTGTTACCTCCTGTTACTTGGTATCCACTTGCTTCTTAGTGTCTTATCAGGCCCAGACTTCCATTTTCTGAATGTCAGTGGCATTTTCTGTTTTCATTCTCTCTACCTCTTAGCATAATTTGGCATTGTTAACTACCCCATCTTAAAATTCTTCTTTTAGTTTTGATGACACTGAAATTTTGGCATTTTGATTTCTGATTATTCCTTTTTGCTCTCTCTCTCTCTCTCTTTCTCTCTTCCCTCCCTCCCTCCCTCTCTCTCTCTCTCTCGCTCCTCCCCCCCCAACTTTAGTTTTTTTGGGATAGGGTCTCACTCTGTTGCCCAGATTGGAGTGCAGTGGTGTGATCTCGGCTTACCACAACCACTGCCTCCCAGGTTCAAGTGATTCTCCTGCCTCAGCCTCCCAAGTAGCTGGGCTTACAGGTGTGTGCCTCCACACCCGGCTAATTCTTGTATTTTTAGTAGAGACAGGGCTTCACCAGTTGGCCAGGCTGGTCTTGAACTCCTGACCTCAAATGATCCACCCACCTCGGCCTCCCAAAGCACTGGGATTACAGGCGTGAGCCACCGCGGCGGCCTTTTTGTTTCATCTTCCTATCACTTAGATATAGGTATTGCACAAGGCTTTATCCTTGGCCCCCTCCTTTCGTATTCTCATTGATGGGCTTCACGTAGTGCTGCTGTGCAGATGGTCCCAAACCCGGTCTCTAGTCCAGCAGCCCCTGAGCTCTAGGTGATGTTCCGTCAAGTCCTCTAATTCAAACCTACCCCAAACTGACGTTGCCATCTCATTCCTCGTGCCTACACCATCTTTTAATGGCATCACATTTCTACCAGTCACGAGAGCATGAATTCAGTTTCCTTTGACACATTCCCTTTCCAACACACAGCCTGGGTGGGCAGCATTCCTCAGAAGGTGCTAGAGCTGCTGTAATAGAAGACCACAGAAGGCGTGGTTTAAGTAACATTTATTTTCTCACGGTTCTAGAGGCTGGAAGTCCAAGGTGTCAACAGGTTTGTGTCCTTGGAAGCCCCTCCCTGTCTTCTCCCTGTGTCCTCACATGGCTTTATTCTCTGTGCAAGTGCATCTCTGCTGTCTTTTCTTCTTTTCATAAGGGCGCCAGTTCTGTTGAATTAGGGTCCCACCCTCATGACCTTATTTAACCTTAGTTACTTCTTTAAAGTTCCTGCCTCCAAGTATAGTCACATTGGGGATTAGGGCTTCAATGTATGAATTGGAAGTTGGGGGCAAAAATCAGTCTATAATAGAAGGGGAGTTCAGGGCTTGAAGTAGGAAAGCTATCCAGGCTGGTTAGTAGAAAATACTGAGCCAGGGTCATTAGTTCAGGGAAAGTATTCAGCTGGCCCTTGTGGAGAAGCAGGCAGAATAAGTGAGCGTCCAGTGTCCTTACAATGCCTGGACTAAGAGGAGCCCAAAGCACAGTTGTGTTCAAATTGAGCTGTGGCCTCTGAAGACTTAACTGTGCATTTGCCGCTCTGTGACAGGGAAGCTTTCATGACAGCGAAACCAGAACAAAAAAACTACATGCCAGGGGAGCAAGCCGTCATTAGGAAGCGTGGCAGGAGCCTGTGGGCCCTGACACTGACTGGGTGCTGCACACCTGTTGTTCCTCCTGGATACTTGTCATGGTGAGTGTAAAGAAGTGTTTTGGACATCTGTGTTGTCACAGCTGTTCTGTCTGAGATCATCTCTGCATGGAGAAATCTGAGGGAACAAGGCTGAAGAGTTACTACAATGTCACTTAGTCCTCTCTGTAGTTCC
Organism: Rhinopithecus bieti; assembly: GCF_001698545.2. Classification (NCBI taxonomy): domain Eukaryota; kingdom Metazoa; phylum Chordata; class Mammalia; order Primates; family Cercopithecidae; genus Rhinopithecus; species Rhinopithecus bieti. The sequence continues at coordinate 370,674 of NW_016803318.1, forward strand.
TCAACCTCTGTCACCTTCATTTATTTATTTATTTATTTTTTTATTTATTTATTTTTTGAGGCGGAGTCTCGCTCTGTCGACCGGGCTGGAGTGCAGTGGCCGGATCTCAGCTCACTGCAAGCTCCGCCTCCCGGGTTCACGCCATTCTCCTGCCTCAGCCTCCCGAGTAGCTGGGACTACAGGCGCCCGCCACCTCGCCTGGCTAGTTTTTTTTGTATTTTTTAGTAGAGACGGGGTTTCACCATGTTGGCCAGGATGGTCTAGATCTCTTGACCTCATGATCTGCCCTCCTTGGCCTCTCAAAGTGCTGGGATTACAGGTGTGAGCCACCGCACCTGGCCAGTTATTTTTGTTCTAAAACTTTTTCTTAACTCTATGCAACTATAAAGTCTCTTGAGAATAGGGGTGGTGTATAACTTTATCCTATCAACCACTTGACAGTGTTTTGCATATAAGTGAGGGGCAGATGCCTGTGGCATGAACAAATGAAATCAGGTTTGGGTAGTATATCTTCTTGATGCTGAAGTGGAAAATAGAAGGAACTATGTTCATGATCCCAAACAGATTTCACCTGCCCCAGCATGCTAACTGAAGAAGCTAATTGTTTGGGAAAGGGAAGAGATTGGTAGGGAGCAAAGAACTGTGGAGTAAATCTGGCAACCATCACTTTTTCTCCAGGGTTCACAGGATGACAGGTAGGGCCTCAGTCCTGGGTAGATTCTGCCCATAGGGTTGGAGGAGGATGAGGAACGGCCTCAGCTTTTAACGTTGAGGTTTGGGAGGTGGGGAGCAATCCCCTAGACTTAATTCATAGCATAAAGAGCCCATGTGAACTATGAAAGGTTGTTTTATCTGCTTGGTTCTATGCTCACCCAACTCAGAACTAGAACTTGGGGAGGGAGGCACAAGGAACAGATTGCAGGTTGCGACATGCTCCTATCCTGCTGGCTGGGGCACTGATTGTGGGCACACAGGATCCCGAGGACTGCACGGTGTGACCAAGAGCTTCTCCTAATCAGGCTGCCACCTTGGCCTCTCAGGTTGGATAAAGGTGAGCCCAGGGTGGCTGTGATTAGTTCACTCAATCTCGACATTCCTCTGTGACCCATGAGGGAGGGAGTTATCCTGAGGCTGAGGGGAGACAGGAGGAGTCAGAGGCAGCCTAGGGTGATTTTTAAGCTCTAGTTCCTTTGCTCTGGTTTAGGTCTTTTGGTCTGCATTAGACCTGAGGTGGGGCCTAAGCATCGATTTTTCTAAATCTCTACAGGTGATTCTGAGGGGCAGCTAGGATTGAGAATCAAACTTGTAAGGTGATTGCGAGCATTAAATGAGATAATGTGCCATAGAGAGTTTTCAAATGACATGATTTATTATTGCTAGCATCACCTGACACAGTCTACAGAGTTACACAATTTAAGCTAAATTTTTTTTTTTTTTTAGACAGAGTCTCTCTCTGTCGCCCAGGCTGGAGTGCAGTGGCCGGATCTCAGCTCACTGCAAGCTCTGCCTCCTGGGTTCACGCCATTCTCCTACCTCAGCCTCCTGAGTAGCTGGGACTACAGGCACCCACCACCTCGCCCAGCTAGTTTTTTGCATTTTTTAGTAGAGACGGGGTTTCACCGTGTTAGCCAGGATGGTCTCGATCTCCTGACCTCGTGATCTGCCCATCACGGCCTCCCAAAGTGCTGGGATTACAGAAGCTAAATTTTTCTGCTTATTCAGATTAGACAGCTGAAGTCTTTGGGCATGGGTGGACAACTAGGACTGAGGAAATGAAGGAAGATCTTGTTATTCTGCTGACTTCACTCCTCAAGGAGTTGCCATTTATTTTCCTTCTTCAGAAGAAGAATTTATTTACCCCATGGCCCATGTTTTCTCTGGTCTCTAGCAGCTCCAGAATTCCTTTTCTTTTTTTCTTTTTTCTTGAGACGGAGTCTCTATCACCAGGCTAGAGTGCAGTGGTGCGATCTCAGCTCACTGCAAGCTCCGCCTCCCACGTTCAAGTGATTCTCCTGCCTCATGCGCCACCACACCCAGCTAATTTTTTTTTTTTTAATTTTAATAGAGACAGGGTTTCACTATGTTGACCAGGATGGTTTCGATCTCCTGACCTCATGATCCGCTTGCCTTGGCCTCCCAAAGTGCTAGAATTATAGGTGTGAGCCACTGTGCCCAGCACAGAATTCCTTTTCTTTCTTCCCTCCTTTTATTTATTTATTTTTTTTGAGATGGAGTCTCACTCTGTCGCCCAGGCTGGAGTGCACGGGCACAATTTCGGCTCACTGCAACCTCTGGCTCCCAGGTTCAAGCGATTCCCCTGCCCCAGCCTCCCGAGTAGTTGGGATTACAGGTGTGCACCACCATGTCCGGCTAATTTTTGTATTTTTAGTAGAGACGGGGTTTCACCATGTTTGCCAGGCTGGTCTCTAACTCCTGACCTCAGGTGATCCACCCACCTTGGCCTCCTTAAGTGCTGGGATTGCAGGTGTGAGCCACCACACCCGGTCTAGAATTCCTTTTCAAAATAACACCTGGAAGCTTATAGGAGTTACATGAAGAGTGCTCAGGAATAGCTCCCAGCTCAGATTTCCAGCTTTCTGTGCAGAGGAGTTGGTGAGGGTGGTGCTAAGGATCTCATGTATCAATTCTGTTGATGGCTGTCTGGGGGCTGAGAGTCCTTGGCCTGCCTTGGGCTTGGAAGAAGTCACCTAGGTCCCACCAGCTATTTCTTTCCTATGGAAAATAGACCAGTGGCTTTAGTTCTTTCTACTCTGCCACATCCAGAGGTCATACCACCCTCCTTTTCATGGTCATTACCAAACCTTCCTAACTTCTAAAAGCTATTTAATGTTTCTTCTTGACTGTGGCCACATTATTCTCTTCCCTGGCAGCATTAATCTAATCATTTTGGAAAAAAGCAAAGTTAATGGTATAATTAGCTTTTTCATCAATAAAATTGGTGGAAAAAAAAATCTCACTGGCTCTCACCCCCGAGCGGTTCCTGTCTGCCAGCCAACACTTCATTCTCGTTCCCACAGATAAACAACTTTGTTGTCAACTATTGATTTTTCCCCCAGAGCTCAGGAATGGTTATAGCTTTCTTTCATCTCCAGTTTTTTTTTTTTTTTTTTTTTTTTTTTTTTTTGAGACAGGGTCTCATTCTGTTGCCCAGGCTGGAGTGGAGTGCAGTGGTGTGATCTCGGCTCACAGCAACCTCTGCCTCCAGGTTCAAGCCATCCTTCCACCTAAGCCTCCTGAGTAGCTGGGACTAAAGGTGTGTACCACCATGTACTTTGGCTGTTTGAACTGGGGAACAAAACCTGCTGGATTTAATGGACTCCAGCTTCAGATGATTGCTACTAATGATAGTCTAGAAATCCATAGGCCTTCACTTCTTCTGTGTCTATCCACCAGAGGGGTCTGATCTCCAGATTTTCTCAGGAGGCAGAAGATGAGGTGTGGTTGAAGAAGTAGGAAAGAGTATCCTTAAATACAAAGATCCTTCCTAATTAGGCCCTGTGTTCCAGAGTCCCAGGCATCCTTATCATGGAGCAATGACAGAGTCTTGCGAAAGAGACATACCCTAGCTCTGAATTAGGGGCCAGAGTAACACCAGGATGTGGACTAGACAGAACCAGTCCTGGAGGTGGACCAGAGCCCAGCTCTCCTGGCTCCTAGATGAATCATCTTTCTGCAAGATGGCAAAGGAAACAAATAGTTTTAGGGTCCCATGTAAGACCAGACTTTTGAGGTTTGGGTCTGCTTTCCCCATTGGTGCAGCTGGGGGTGTAAATATTTAATCAGTCTGGCCTGGGTACATGCAGATGGATGGACAGCGTTATGGATTAACGCTGGATTAACGTAATGACATAATGGATTAACAACGTTAATCCATTAATGGCTGTATGGTGGGGAGTACATAGTGGCAGGAGGCAGTCGGGGGCTTGCAGCAGTAGCTGTTTGCCCACCAGCATGGTAGCATTTCACTATTGGTATAAAGTGGCTTTAATTTTCTGGCTTCAAACAGCCAAAAAAGGAACTGACCCTGAATGCTTAAGGCTTCAAAGCCATAGGTGCAGATCTGAGTGATCACCATCTGGCTGCTTGAAAACTCCAAACAAAAATGTCAACTTGAGATTCTGCCAAGAAACAGTGATTTGTGTTTCCTTGTGTGTCAGGCTCACAGGTCTCCAGTGAGACACAGGAAAACCTTTGTCTCTTCCCCTCTCTCCAAACACAGGGCTGGTTCTCCTAGTGAGGAGGTTTCACTTTCTATCCTTGGCCTACAAACAAAGAGATTAAGAGTTTGTGGTTGGCGCTGCAGAGCGTGAGACTGCTGAATCTTGGGTGTGAGTGCCTTAGAAATAAGCATTCACATGCTGATCACAAACAGCCTCATCTCTTGATGAAAACATAGTATCTGTTGGCCTTATTCTGATTGTAAGGACATATTTTAAATTGTGTAGGATTTGAATGAGGCTCTCCAATAATTACCCCCAAGTTTAAGAGGGCTTCGCATGTTTTGCTTGACATTCTATTTTCTTCACAGCAAGTGTCATTATCTGAAATGATCTTATTCATTTATGTAATTATTGTCTGGTCCTCCCCGTAAAGGACATTGAGACCTCGTCTTTCTTTTCTGATTCTTTTTCTTTTGAGGTCTTTTGGCCCTATGAAATGGAAAGGCGTAGGGATCTACAGGTGAGCTTGGACGTAGATGTGAACTCAAGCTGAAACTGAACTGATGCTCGCAGGTTGGGATCAGCAGAAAGAGGAGTGAAAGGTGAGGGAGCTGGAATGGGCCTGGATGTGACTCAACTCTGGTGATGCCATATTTTCTCCTTTCATCCCAGAGTGGTGTTTTCCTGGCAGCTGGTCATGGCTTTTGATAAGGCAGAGCTGCCTAGCTCTCCCAAGGTGCTGGTGTTGACCACTGGTGAGTGTGGCTTCGCTGTTTTCTTGCCTTGATGCTCGATGGGGAGTTTGTTTGTTTATTTCTTTCATGGCTGCTTAGTCACTTGTGCCACTGGCAGCATGGGCTTCCGACTTTGCGGAGACCGTGTGAAAGGCCTGGTATCAGGCAGTTGAGGCCTTTCTGTCCGATTTGTACTGTACGTCTCCATGGGCATGGTCAGGCATGGCTATCTTGAATCATCACAGCATGGCTTCTAGGGTGCATGGAGTACTTTGTGGCCTATTCTCCACCCTCCCCCATATCCTGTATGGTCATCTGTTCTTGTCCCTCCAGGAGGGAAGAGATAGGTGGTTTATTCTGATTTGTAGGTAGGGAACTGTGATGAGAGGAACTTGAGGGCTTGCTCTGCAGGTGGTGTGAAGAGCAGACTCCAGGGCTCTCTCGTGAGCCTTCTGCCTTCTGTATCAGCCTGTTGCTGTTCTGGCCCCTGTTCTTATTCTCCTATAAAAGAAAAAGCTTTCAGCCAGCAGGTGTCCGCGGCACTGGCAGAAGTCTTTCCCTTAATAATAACTGGGTGTTGGAATCCCAGCTGTGGTTTTACACTTGTCCTGTCTTCCTCCTATGGCTCAGGACCTTGCCCCTGCAATGAGGCAACAGGAGGGGCAGGATGAATGGAAATAGAAGCTGCTTCAGACCAGGCATGGTGGCTTATGTCTGTAATTCCAGCACTTTGGGAGCCTGAAGCATGACGATCACTTGAGCCCAGGAGTTTGAGACCAGCCTGGGCACAAAAGGGAGACACTGTCTCTAAAAAAAATTAGTTAGCAGGGCATAGTGGCATGCGCCTTTAGCTCCAGCTATTCAGGAGGCTGAGGTGGGAGGATCGCCTAAGCCCCGGAGTTTGAGGCTGCAGTGAGCGGCGATTGCGCCACTGCACTCCAGCCTGGGTGACAAAGCATTTGGGAGGGAAAGCCCCGACCTAGCCACAGGAATCCCTTTTCTATGGGGCATCTCTGCTGTGCTCTGGCTAGAGACTTCAGGGGCCGGAACAGTCTTTTCTAGTGCATCTCCAACATATTGGACAATCTCTAAGGCCTGGTGTCTCTTTTTTTTTTTTTTTTTTTTGAAACAGAGTCTCAGTCTGTTGCCCAGGCTGGAATGCAGCAGCATGATCTTGGCTCACTGCAATCTCCACCTCCCGGGTTAAAGTGATTCTCCTGCATCAGCCTCCCGAGTAGCTGGGACTACAGGTGCCTGCCACCATGCCCAGCTAATTTTGTATTTTAGTAGAGATGGGGTTTCACCATATTGGCCAGGCTGGTCTCAAACTCCTGACCTTGTGATCTGCCCGCCTTGGCCTCCCAAAGTGCTGGGATTATAGGAGTGAACTACTGCGCCTGCCTTTTTTAATGGTTTAAGCTCTTCCTTGTCCTGTCCTACCTCACCAAGCTTCTACTAATCCTTCAGTTCTTGGAAGTGTCATTCCTTCAGGAAGGTTTCTTAATTCTTCCCATCCCGCTCCCTATTCCCAAGACCCTTTGTTATTTTCCCCCTTATCACTGCATTCTTCCTGAGCATGACACTCACCACGTGTGGTTATGGGAATGTAACTATGTTCCCCAATAGGAGAGGCAAGGTATGGGTCCGTCTTGTCTACAGATTTAGCCCTGATTCCTTGAACTTGAAAAGCTCTTTAAATGTTTGAATGAGAGTGGGCTTGTCATAAAGTTTTGGGTTCATGTATTTGGACTTAATTTCTTTAGGTCAGAGGACAAAGAGGAGTTTGGTTGGAGATACTGAAATGGCAGCATCTGTGTCCAGTACCCAGTAAAATATGTGGGTCTGAAACTCTAGTGAAAAGGTTGTCCTTGGGGAAACAGATTTGGAAATCATTAGCAAGTTCTGGAAGGTGTCCTCCTGTGCCCCCAGCGTGTACCCAAGCAGTCTAGATTTGGTGATTGGAAAATAGAATTATAGGAGATGGAGGATGGGGTCCTCACTCCAATTAGTTTCTCTTTTCCATGGATTTATTAATTTTTTTTTTTCATCACAGAAATGACCTCCACCTTCAACCCCCGAGAATGTAAACTGTCCAAGCAAGAAGGGCAAAACTATGGCTTCTTCCTGCGAATTGAGAAGGACACCGAGGGCCACCTGGTCCGGGTGGTTGAGAAGGGTAGCCCAGCAGAGAAGGCTGGCCTTCAGGATGGAGACCGAGTTCTTAGGATCAATGGTGTCTTTGTGGACAAAGAAGAACATACGCAGGTGAATGAGACATTTGGGGCTCCTCTTCCAGGATCTCTTCAGCCCCAACATCTTCTCTGCTGATTATAATTTTGGGGGTCAGTAGAGTTTGGTTCTTTTCTGGCTGCCACTGGCAAGGCAGGACACCTTTATTGCTGTACCTTATGTTGGCCAATCAAGTCTCCTATGAGGAACCAAGAACTGTACACATTACTCTTGGATTTGAATAGCATCAGGTCTAACATGAATTGCATGTTCACTACATATCAAAAATGGTGCTAGGCAATTTTATATTCATTATCTTGTTAAGTCCTCCCTATGACCTTGAGGTATATGTTACAATCTCACAGATTAGGTAGCTAAGTACAGACAACTTAGCTTGCTAACATGTTCATGCAGAGGATATATGGGAGAGTCTGGCCTTACCCTATTCTGCCTGACTCCAAAAGCATGCTCTTTTCCTTACACTGTGCTGTCGCCATGCACTCAGGAGGAACGGTTGCAATCTAGGGCAGCGCTCCTCTCTAGAAAGGGGCAGTCCTTGTAAGAAGCCTCTGGGCTGGGGTTGGACCACACTCTATATTCCAGCAGTGCCAGAAGCTCAGCCTAATCTGCACCTGGATCTCAGGAGGGCAGGGATGGAGGTGGCTGAGGAACTACCTGCTTCTACTTGGGTGTCAGGGGTCAACTAGCAGGATCTCCAGGGCCAGATATTGAGCCAGATGGTCAGCATTTCCCTCTGGCAGTTGATAGAGGGCTATTAAAGTTTTTTTTTCTTCTTCCCTCCTAGGTTGTGGATCTGGTCAGAAAGAGTGGGAATTCAGTGACTTTACTAGTTCTGGATGGGGATTCCTATGAGAAAGCAATGAAAACACAGGTGGACTTGAAAGAGTTGGGTCAAAGTCAGAAGGAGCAAGGTTTGAGTGACAATACACTTTCCCCTGTGATGAATGGAGGCGTGCAAACTTGGACCCAGCCCCGGCTCTGCTACCTCGTGAAGCAGGGAGGCAGCTATGGCTTCTCTCTGAAAACTGTCCAAGGTGAGAATTTTTGGGGGGAGTGGGGGGAGGCAGGGGCAGGGCACAGACAACAGGCTTCCAGAACAAAGATGCTATTGGTTAATGACTTTTCTTCTTTTACTTTTCAGTTGCTTTAGACAGTTTGCAACAGCTTTCCTCCCTCCCTCCCTCTCTCCCTCCCTTCCTCCCTGCCCTTTCCCTTGCCTTGCACAGTTGTGCAATCGGGGAGGGACACTGGACAGCAGTGGGGGTGGGGGGGGGGGCACTGGGCACTCCTGTCCCTGAGTGTTTGTCAGGCTGACACTTGAAGACTCTGAGGTCAGGGGGTCAGAGGGTTGATGCTTCTAGCCCTCTTAGGGTGAAAATGAAGGGGAGAATGAGGAATAAGAGGCAAGAAAATGAGATTTTCATAATAGCTACTTTTGAGTAAGATTGGTGTCTTTTTTTAATCTGGGTGCCCAGATAGTCATTCATTTATTCAACAAATTCTTGAGCACCTACTGATGTGCCAGGCACTGTTACCTTTGCTGAGAATACTGCAAAAATCTCCACCCTCCTGTAACATTTTGATAGTATCCTCAGCTGTGGCTCAGCCCCACCTGTTCTGAGGTGCATCTTTGAGCTCTAAGAGGTATAGAGTGATTTGAGAAACCCTGACCATCAGGAAGCACTAGAAGTTCTGTTTCTAGAATTTCAGAGGTGCAGACTAACCTGTGTTCAGTTGACCATGGCTCTGGGGTATTGGTTGGAACCAGAGGGGCTGTGTTAGCTAGTCGGTTCCTTCTTGAACATTGCCTCTGCCCATATTCTTTCTGGGGCTGGAGAAGCACTGGTGGTAGGTCATGATTTGGCAAGTGGTACAGCAGCAGACCAGTGGTAAATTCACAATAGTTTATGAGGCTTATTTAACCTGTACCAAGAGATGAAAACTCGCGATAAGGGGTATTTCTCAGGTTGGTCAGCTATTAAACACAGTGGTGTGGGTAGTCAAAGGAAGCTTGGCACATCTTCGAAGCCTATTATCAGTAAAGTGGTAAAAAAAAAAAAGAGAAAATCATAATTCAGATTCTACTCATCTGGCTCGTGTGCTAACGCACATGGTGAACAGTTTAGGTTAGCTTTATGAGGAAAATGGTTTCTTCATGACAAATATATAACAAGGTGGCAGAAGAAATGCTGAATGTTTAGGGAAGCAGAATTTAAGTTACTGTCATTCCTTACGAGTGATTTATGTAGTCATTAGCAAGCGATCCCTTGCCTAGGTTGAAATACAGGAGTCCCCCCTTATCCTGTTTTGCTTTCCATAGTTTCAGTTACCTTACCTGCAGGCAACTGTGGTCTGAAAATATTAAATGTAGAATTCCATACATAATGTTTGCATTGTGAACCATTATGAGTAGGGTAATGAAATCTTGTGCTGTCCTGCCCCGTCTTGGACATGAATCCTCTGTTTGTCTAGCATCTCTGTGTGGTATGTGCTTACTTGCCTGTTAGTCTTACTACTTACTACTCAGTTATCAGGTCAACTGTTGCGGTATTAAAGTATTGTGTTCAAATAATCCTTATTTTGCTTAATAATGGCCCAGTACAGAAAGAAAAATATCACATGTTCTCATATGTGGGAGCTAAAAAAGGTGAATCTCACGGAGGTAGAGAGTAGAATGAGAGATACCAGAGGCTGGGAAGAGTGTATGTGGGGTAGGGCAGGGATGAAGAAAGCTAGATTAATGGGTACAAACACAAAGAGAGAATAAGTTCTAATGTTTGATAGCAAAGTGGGGTGACTATAGTTAAGAACAATGTATTGCACATTTCAAAATAGTTGTAAGAAGATTTGAAATATTCTCAACACAAAGAAATGATAAATGTTCAAGGATGGATGTCCTAAATATTATACCACGATTTGTTCATATATGCTCTTGGTATCAAAATATGACACACACCCTACGAATATGTGCAAATGTTATGTATCAATAAAAAATAATAGCCCAGGCCGGGCGTGGTGGCTCACGCCTGTAATCCCAGCACGTTGGGAGGCCGAGGCGGGCAGATCACGAGATCAGGAGACGGAGACCATCCTGGCTAACACGGTGAAACCCTGTCTCTACTAAAAACACAAAAAGTTAGCTGGGCATGGTGGCGGGCGCCTGTAGTCCCGGCTACTTGGAGGCTAGGCAGGAGAATGGCGTGAACCCGGGAGGCGGAGCTTGCAATGAGCCAAGACTGCGCCATTGCACTCCAGCCTGGGTGACAAAGCGAGAGTCTGTCTCAAAAAAAAAAAAAAAAAAAAAAAAGCCCAAAATGCAACAGTTGTGATGCTGGCAGTTCAGATATGACAAAGAGAAGCTGTAATGTGGCCAGGCATAGTGGCTCATGGCTGTAATACTAGCACTTTGAGAGTCCGAGGTGGACGGATCACCTGAGGTCAGGAGTCAGGAGTTCGATACTAGCCTGGCCAACATAGCGAAACCCCATCTCTACTAAAAATACAAAAATTAGCCAGGTGCAGTGGCAGACACCTGTAGTCCCAGCTACTTGAGAGACTGAGGCAGGAGAATCGCTTGAACCGGGGAAGCAGAGGTTGCAGTGAGCCAAGATTGTGCCCCTGGACTCCAGACTAGGTGACAGAGCGAGACCCCATCTGTTAAAAAAATAATAATAATTAAAAAAGGCTGTAAAGTGCTTCTTCTATTAAGTGAAAAGCTCTCAATTTAATAAGAAAAAATATTGTATGCTGAGGTTGCTAAGATTAGCTCAGTTATTGCTAATCTCTTACTGTGCCTAATTTATAAATTAAACTCTATCATAGGTACGTAAGCATAGGAAAAAAAAACATACAGAGTTCGGAATACTATCTAAAGTTTCAGTCTTCCACTGGGGGTCGTGGAATGAATCCCCCATGGTTAAGGGGGAACTGCTCTATTAATATCTTTGAAGAATTGACAGCATTTCTGTAAGTAGCAGCTAAATCTCACCACCACCACTAAATGCATTCATGTTCTTCCCTCGCTCCTGTGCCTGTCCTTGTTAGCCTACATTGGTGAGATGACTCCATCAGAATACGATGGCTAATATAATAGTACAAACTAAAAAGGAGGGAATGGGAAAGATGCTTTCTGATTCTACAAATGCAAAAAAAGGGCATATAGACACAATAATGCAGTGTGGGTATGGTTTAGCGCTTTCTGGTACAAGGGGCCACGGCCACCCAAGATTCCATCTTTGCATTTAGCTGACCTCAGAAATTCTATTCAAATCAACAAATATCCACTGAGTAAAGGCTGTGTCAAGTTCTGTGCCAGGAGCTATAACTGTGATTTTAGATCAGAAGCCAAAGGCTGTTTGAGTTAGCTCTAAAATTGGAAGTTCTAGTTTCACATTATTGGGAGAAAAGTCTTTACCATTGGATTTCTGGTTTGTGTGTGTGTGTGTGTGCAATGGAGTGTTCTATGAAAGGGTGGTGTATGCAAACCAGTCCTCGAATGCCGAAGGAGCTCAGAAACCAAAGAACAAGGCAGGCAAATCCAGTTTGTAGGTATATTGGAATTTATCACGGGAACTTATGAACAGAAGGATGGGCTTGGACAGCCACAAAACATGTAGATCTCTGCAGTGTTACTCCCCAGACCCAAGGCTGATATGCCATAGGGAAAGGGTATATGTGCTCCAGCAAGGCATTCAAAGGCAGCCCTCTGCAATAGCCAAGAATGCTATAGCATCATGGCCTGTAATTTGTGTGGTAACATTAAGGTTGACATGTTCTTACACTAGGGACAGTAAATGAACTAGGAATCAGGAGGCATTCACAGGACTGGGGCTAATCAGAAGTCAACATCGCAGATTACCATCCAAGAGGGAGTCATTTTTATCTCCACACGGAGTTCACCCCTACTCTCTTCCAGGTAAAAAGGGGGTATACATGACTGATATTACACCGCAAGGTGTGGCTATGAAAGCTGGAGTTCTGGCTGATGATCACTTGATTGAAGTGAATGGAGAGAATGTAGAGGATGCCAGCCACGAGGAAGTGGTTGAAAAGGTATGCCCCAAAGGGTACTTTTCTTACCCTGTCTTCCACTCTATTCTCATTGGAGGTGACAGGAAGACAGGGGTGGTAGGGGACAGCATGAGTTTATGATGGAAAAAATATCCAGCTAAGTTGCCCCTTCATATTAAGGGTGAACAGACTCTCACTAGTGGTATAAGCAGTGTTAATACAGGTTTTGGAATAAAGCCTTCCCTAATTTCACATAAGGTCTACAAAACTATTAACTTTACCTTTCGGATCTTGTTTGTATTGGATTGGGAGCCCCCTCTGAACTGTCTGATTGAGACAGGGTCTCACTGTGTTACCCAGGCTGGAGTGTAGTGGCACCATCTTAGCTCATTGTAGTCTCGGCCTCCTGGGCTCAGATGATTCTTCCACCTCAGCTTCCTGAGTAGCTGGGACTACAGGTGTGCACCACCGCGCCTGGCTAATTTTTGTATATATATATATATATTTTTTAGAGACAGGGTCTCACTATATTGGCCAGGCTGGTCTTGAACTCTCGAGCTCAAGTGATCTGCCCGCCTTGGCCTCCCAAAGTGCTGGGATTATGGGCGTGTGTCACTGTGCCCTCTGAATTTACAATAAATTCACTGTTGAGCCGATAATACTGAAATGCTTTAATAGGAAGTGGGATATAACTGAGATTTTCCTTTGAGGTCATATGGAACCTTAAAAATTGACCAACCTTCTCTTCTCTTTGTACAATGATTTTTTTGACGTGGACTCCTACTTTCTTTTCTTTTCCAAACTCCTGTTCTAGCTTTTATCTAGGTACCTTTATGGGTTTTCTGAATTCCAGCTCCTACTTGGGCTCAGTTAGTACCTATGTGGGTGGGTTATACTTAAATAAGGGAAAACAACTCTAGAAGTGGAGATAGATGCGTATCAGTTAGCTGGTAGGACACAGTGTAACAGCTTAAACTCAGGCCTTCCATCCCCTATCTTTTGTTGAACCTAGAGACTGTGTGCCTTCAAACAGAAACTTTCTTATCCTCCAGCATTGTTCTCGGGGGTTGATGTTGTTCCTCATCTATGTGTGTTGTTACAGGTGAAGAAGTCAGGAAGCCGTGTCATGTTCCTGCTGGTGGACAAAGAAACTGACAAGTGTCACCTTGAGCAGAAGTTACAATTCAAAAGAGAAACAGCCAGTTTGAAACTGTTACCCCACCAGCCCCGAATTGTGGAGATGAAGAAAGGAAGCAATGGTTATGGTTTCTATCTGAGGGCATGCTCAGAACAGAAAGGTAAGGTACAACAGCAGGAAACTTGGCAGTGTAACCAACAAATTCCTCATCCCAGTCTGACTCCAGAGTTCCATTAGGCTCCCAACTTCCAACCAGATGCATGAGGGGCACAGCAAGAAACTAGAAGGCACAGCTGGGTCAGAGTCTATGTCACATGAGGCTCTGATGTTGGGCATCAAAAGTTTCCATAGCATTATGATAAGGCAGAATTTGGGATCTGGGCAATGGTATCCTGGTAAGCTGGCTCTCTGGCGTGGGGGCAGGGGTGGTGGTGGAATACAAATTGGTAGCATTTGTTGGTTTTTGTGATGCAAATACTCCTCCCATGTCCAATTTCAACTTACTAACACGATGTCACTGAACACAACGAAGTGGTGCACAGAACTGGCTTTTGTGAGCCAGTATAGCACACCGCTGGACCTGAGGCCGAGGTGTGGGTGAGGATCTGGGACTCAGAACCAGGAGTCCTCCTTCTTTGCAACTCAACAGGAAGAACACTAGGTTCTTTCAGGGAAGGTAAATACATAAAAGAACATGAATTCAGGCCATATAAACTGTTATTCACCCGTAAGTTGTTATTTTCTTTTCACTTTATGTTTACATTAATTTAGCAAATATTAATTTGGTTTGTGTTTTGTAAAAACATCCTCAGTGCCTTGGAGAAAGAAAATCACATGAATCAGACAGGAATTCTTTAGTCAAGGAGTCTACCATTTAGTAGATAAGAGATAAGGGACTTATGTCCATAACGAAGGGAGATAGAGGTTAAGTACCTTCATACAGGGCAGATTAAGCGCTGTGATAATTCAAGGTTAGAGTAAGCTTTTCTCACTAAAAAGGTACCAGAAGCCCTCATAGTGGGGGTGGCCCTTGAGTTCAGGCTTTGTAACATGAATAGATTTGGGAAAGTAGGCAGGGCCGGGACAAGGAAGATCATTCCAGGAAGGGGGGAGTCATGTGAACACTGTCAGGAGACATGGGCACAGTTTAATTGGCACGATGCGTGGTGCAAGAATTCGTTGGAAGGGTAGGCTGGAGAGAGGTGATAAGGGAACTTCTATGCAAGATTGACGAGTTTGGACTTGGCTCATTAGATGATGAGGAGTTGTTTTTTGAGCAGTATAAGGGAGAAGAAAAAACCAGTCTATAATGTCTTGGGGGCTTTGCACGTCTCAATTACTCCTAACAATTATGCAGGAAGAACTGCTGAAATTGAGGGCTTGGAGAAGATACAGTAATTATGTAAGGTCAAATAGTTGTTTAGTTCCAAAGCCCATACTCATTCTGTTGCACCAGGGAGTGACTTGGTTAAGAAAGTGCATCAAGATGGATCTGAAGGCCGATCTGTATCAGAGAAGGATTGGGGAAGGGAGAGCAGTAGGAAGGTGCTGTAATAGTTTATGTAGAATTCTAGGCAGGAACTAATACAAACTGCATTCAGGGTAGAGGAAGTGGGATGTGTAAGATATTAGGGTAGCATGAGAGGACTTAGCAATCATTTAGATACAGGGATTGGATGCTGGGGAAGAATCAGTTGCCAAGTGTTGGTGGCTAGGAGGATGTTGCTCCACTAACAGGTAACCAAGAGGAGGGGCTTTGGGGTGGAGAATGGGCAAAGCTCATTTTTGATTTGAATACATTACAGTTGAGAGATCTATGAGATATTTTGTTGGAGATACCCAGCAACTAGCTGGAAAAGGGAAACAGGAGTTTGTTAAAAAAAAAAAAAAAAAAAAGCTCTGGCAGCATCTGGTAAAGATACCAGAAGGCCAAAGGCACATGAAGGCATGTATATACAAATACATTCACAACCGAATACACCCAATTGCTACTAAAATGCCAGCATGGGTTTCTTAAGGTCCAAAGTTTGAGGTTTTGTTCTTTATTCTTCCCTGTCCTTTATGACAGCTTTTACGTAAGAATGGCTACAAGTGCGCCCACTGACTTCCTGGGAACTTACAGTCCTTTAATATGCTATTGTGCCAAAATCGAATGTCAGACACTTTTAGTGACATTATTATTTCCAGTAAGACCCCTTCATTGTTAATGGCTGGGTTAATTTCTGGAGCGAGTTCTGAGCAGGAAATGAGCCTAGATAGTGTGCTTATAAACTTCCTGGGATGCTGGTGGAAGGGACTATAGTTGTACTCAGCATGCCTTTTACATCTATTTCATCAGGGCTTTAGGCTCCAGCAGAAATTTTTTTTTTTTTTTTTTAAGGGACTTATTAATAATTTTATTTTTTGGGGTGGGGGGAGGACAGGTCAAATTATCAAGGACATAGATTCTGGAAGTCCAGCAGAGGAAGCTGGCTTGAAGAACAATGATCTGGTAGTTGCTGTCAACGGCGAATCTGTGGAAACCCTGGATCATGACAGTGTGGTGGAAATGATTAGAAAGGGTGGAGATCAGACTTCACTGTTGGTGGTAGACAAAGAGACGGACAACATGTACAGACTGGTAAGTAATACAAGGCCATATATTCAAGCATTAAGGCTGGGCCCATTCCCTCATGCCCTCAACCTTTGCACTGAGTTAGGACTTTGTTCCTTAAACTGGAAGAGGCCTAACAATCATCATTAAGGCTGAACTGAAGCTCAACTCAAATTGGTAGTGATAAGAGAATGCCAAATGATTGATAAATGGGTTTTAAGTCCTTGGTCTTAAGATTTTGAAACAATTTGTGAATATAACTGCAGACTTACTCTTGGTGATCTGAGAAAATCTATGGAGAATATAAGCCTGGAAATAAAATTGTTCCCCAAATACGGAACAATTAGATTTTAAGCTTTAGGTCAGTTAAGTTCTATCACCTGCACATAAAAGCCTAGAAAGGATTATTAAACAATTTGTAAACCCTTAGCAAATCAAAGAGAAACACAGATAGACCAAGACCAAGCTGAAGCAAACTAACTTTTCTCTTAACAGCTCTTTATCGTAACATCTACTACATGTTTTAAGGTTTTATTTTATTTTAACACTTTTAACACAAGAACTGAGGTTCAGTCTAGTTTAACAAATACCTGGGGGGCCTTCTAAGTACCACCTGTCTTGCTAAGTGCTGATCGTAAAGATGAACAAGATAAATGTTTTCTGTGATGTACAATGATAGTACAATCTAAAATAAAATAAGTGGTACAGAGGGGGGAATATGATGGGTGGTGATATATTAGGCCTTCATCATAGATTAGGAAACTGAAGCTTAGAGAGACTAAGTGCTTTGCTAAAGTCACGCAGCTTAGTGAAGACTGAAGCTGGTATTTGAACCCAAATTCTTGGACCCATAATCCATTATACCATACTCCTCCTCAGCACATTTTCATGAGATATTTCAAGATAATCTTGTAAGCAGGATTAAAGAATGAATTGGACTAATAGCTTTTTTAAACTACTTGAACAATCATACCTAGAAAATACTTGATATCAACCTGAATATCAACTTGAATAGAAGTCTCTAATGGCATGCTACTTGTTCCTAACCGTTTGTATTTAAAGTTGAAAGGAGATATGGAAAATATATTAACATACTTAAAGTGGTACTAGATAATTCATTTGCTGGAGTGTAATTAATACTCAAAATATTTAGTCAGGAGAGAAAATAAAAACTAAAGAAGAATAAATTTCAGGTGTACTATGCTAAGCTAAAAGTAAATTGTATGAATACCACATGGTGAGACCTGATTGAGGACTATAGAAAAAGATCAGAAACTTGATACTCCAAGTAGTTGCCCCATCCTAAATTGGCAATTTAAAAATTAACTGACACTTGGCTTCTGGAGATGACCATGTTACTGTACTTACTTGGTTAGACCATACTTAAATTCCTGGTAATCCAGTTACCCCCTCTATCTGTGCTTCAGTTTCCTTAGTTTTAAGAGAGGGGTAGTAGCTACAGTGAAGGGTGGCTATGAGGGTTGAATTGGAATATTTAGAGCATGTAGAATAATGCCTCACACATCTAAATGTTCTATTTGTTAAATCAATATTGTGTCCGGTTTCAAGAATCTCACTTTAAGAAGGCAATGACAAGGGTAACCAGGGAAGAGGTTTTGGAAGCCACCATGTGAGTATTTAGCTTGAGTAAGGCTTTGGAGACGAAAGCATCTTCGAGAATTTGAAAGGCTATTACATGTAAGAAGGAGCACACTTTTTTTTTTTTTTTTTTTTTGAGACGGAGTCTTGCTCTGTCATCAGGCTGAAGTGCAGTGGCACCATCTCGGCTCACTGCAATCTCTGCCTCCCGGGTTCAAGCAATTCCCCTGCCTCAGCCTCCTGAGTAGCTGGAACTACAGGTGCGCACCACCACGCCCAGCTAATTTTCTGTATTTTAGTAGAGACGGGGTTTTACCATGTTGCCCAGGATGGTCTCGATCTCCTGACCTCGTGATCCACCCGCCTCGGCCTCCCAAAGTGCTGGGATTACAAGTATGAGCCAATGCGCCTGGCCTACACAATTTTTTAAAGGTGTCCTGTGGGGCAGAGCAGGACCAGAGAAGCCATAGTGAGCTAGCTTTTGGCTTAAGAACCAACTGAAGCTGCCAGGAATGATGAGTCATTTCACAGTTGGTAGAAAAAGTCAAGCAGAAATCAGAGGTGGCTCTGCAGCTGTTTGTTGTAAAGGGGATTCTGACCCCTCCTGATCTTATCACAGAATAATTTAATTGTAATTTTTCTGTTTTGGTTAATAGAGAACTTTGATCTAAAAAGAGGCCTGCCCTCATTCTCTCCTTCCCCCCTCTCCAAAGTAAGCCCTGTAGGTTGGGGTACAGGGTGGGTCTTTGAGATACATGAGTGAATAAAACACAACCCTCTCGCAGTCCCTGGCATATACTAGACACCCAATTATCTGAATGAAGCATGAATAAAATCTCATTAAGTATTTGTTTTTTGAGACAGTGTCTCCCGTTGTTGTCCAAGCTGGAGTGCAATGGTGTGTTCTTGGCTCACTGGAACCTCTGCCTCCCGCATTCAAGTGATTCTCCTGCCTCAGCCTCTCAAGTAGCTGGGACTACAGGTGCCTGCTACCACACTTGGCTAATTTTTGTATTTTTAGTAGAGATGAGGTTTCACCATGTTGGCCAGGCTAGTCTCGAACTCCTGACCTCAAGTGATCTGCCCACCTTGTACTCCCAAAGTGCTGGGATTTCAGGCATGAGCCACCAAGTCCGGCCAAAATCTTATTAAGTGTTTTGATGTTACTGTACTTTGCCTCGAGATGAGCTGCGACTGTCAGATGCAGTTGATTTGCTTGTTCAGGTAGTGTCATCACATGTTATTTTTGTATGTAATGAGTCACCTGATAGTTTTCCATATTTTAAAGAGGGGAAAGACTCCATTGTGGAACTTCCAAGTATATGACTAAAAGGTCTGAAGTTAGTTGAACTGGGTAACTAGGAGGTTCTGTGCTGGTGGTATTCTCACTTAGAAAGGAAGGAGATGTGGTCTTGTGGTAAGACAAATGATAACCAGAGGACTCAAAATCTAATTTTAGTCAGGCTGCTAACAGTGCGATTTGAAGTAGAGCCCACACTGTGCTCACCTTCCATTGCTTGATTTCCCACTCATCGCCTAACAAATGTTTCAGACACTTGTGGGCAGCCATTTTGCTGCTGATCCAGGATCACACCATACCCAGGTCCACTCTAATTGTCTCAACTAAAACAGCCAGTTAGGCTCATAATTCTATTACAAAAAATCAGTCCTGTTTCCTGTTCTATGCCTCTTCGGTATTCAAGACCATCATTTCTTCACATGGATGGTCTGGGAGTTGATATGAATTAGGAGTATTTAAAGATGTTGAAGAGCTTGGCATAACACAAGTGACAGCTAATGGTTACAATAATACGTAGTAAAATAAGCACACAGATCCCAGGTCTGGAAGGGGAGGGTGTTGGCAAGCAGCAAAGGGTTGGAATTAACTTTTGTTACAATATGTGACCATATAATAGCTGTCACCCTCTCACCAATTATTACTGTATATATGGGTTGTTCTCTTCTAGTAGCTTTGAGTCTTCGGATAGTGATAAAAATAGTGTTATATTAACATTCTCCAGAGAGACAGATCTAGTAGGATATAAAGATACAGGTATGAGAGGAGATTAATTAGGGGAATTTATGGAGGCTGAGAAGCCCCAAAACAGGCTGTCTTCAAGCTTGAAACCCTGGGATGCCAGGAGTGTGGCTCCGTCCAAATCTGCCTGAGCCACACTACTGGCATCACCCCTGGTTGGCAGTCCTACTTGTTGGCTTCTGTGCATTTGGCCTGAGAATCTGGGGGGCTGTGGCTGTAGATCTTAGAGTCCAAAGGCCAGAGAACCTGGAATTCTGATGTCCAAGCACAGGAGAGGAAGAGTGTATCCCAGCTCTAGCAGACAGACTGACACCTTTGCCTTTTCTGTAGTTCACTGGGACTCGCACACCAATCCCCTCTGGAACCACCCTCATGGATGCACACCAAAATAATGCTTTACCGGGTTTCTAGGTATTCCTTAATCCAGTCAAGTTGGCACCTAAAATTAACTATCACAAGTGTCTTGTGTTTTACATTTTTCGAATGTGTTTAAGGAGCTCTGAAGACCATCTTACTGAAAGGAAAAGCCAGAAGAATGTACTTTGCATGAGGTACCGGGCTAGTCAGTCAGATGTGTCATTTCCCAACAGGGGAATTATGTATAGATTGTTCAGTGACTTGCTCACTATCATGAACTCAAAAGAAATTAGCAATTTTTTAGACACCTTTTTGGATCCTTGTACAGCATCCTATACTGCTTTTATGTTCATGTGTGCATTTGTGTACATGTATACACATATTACTCCACAACGAAGCACAATCTTCTTTTATACCTTTCCTGGTTGGGGTAGTAGAGAAATTTTACAGCCTACAATCAGACATATCCAGAAGAACAGTGGAATATGTATGATACCATAAAAATTAGCACATTTAACAAAGTGTAACTTACTCATGGTTACAACTAAGTTAATGATTTTTCCCTTTATTTTCAAAAGGCTCATTTTTCTCCATTTCTCTACTATCAAAGTCAAAAACTGCCCAATGGCTCTGTCAAGGAGGCTCCAGCTCCTACTCCCGCTTCTCTGGAAGTCTCAAGTCCACCAGATACTACAGAGGAAGTAGTTCATAAGCCTAAACTCTGCAGGCTGGCTAAAGGTGAAAATGGCTATGGCTTTCACTTAAATTCGATTCGGGGTCTGCCAGGCTCATTCATCAAAGAGGTATGGTAATCTGGTTCCAGCAGCCCAACAAACACAGCCACAATTAGGATAGTCTCAGCTTTTCCCACCCATTGACGGCTTAGTAGAGAGGTTCCATTGAAGGCACACACTGAGGGGTCTCACCTGGGTTCAGATAAATATTGTCATGGTCCCATACCCTTTAGGTTAGCTACCAGTACATCATAAGTTCACGTGTTTTTTGCTTTCCAAACATCTGTTCCAAACAGTGTGAGTTGACTGAACTCTAGCTGACAGTCGCTATCAACCCTGATTGGCAGTCATACTTGTTTGCTTCTGTGCATTTGGCATAATGCCCCTTACCCTGTAGGGACTGATAAGACTCCCTATAGCTTTCAAGTTGGGAGTGAAGAAGGGGGACCTATTTATCCTCCTTCATCCCAGAAGACATGTGACACTGAACCACTAGTTATAATACCACTAATCATGTGAGTATGGAATTTACAGCCTTCATAAATACAAAAGCATTAGAACACCTTTTTCAACTCTATACCTCAAGGAGAAATAACAACATGATTAAGAATAAATTCTTGAACTCCTCATTTGTCCTCTGAAGGAGACCTAGTCTGACATCCCCTTCTCTGTGTTTGAAATTGATGATGGCTCAGAACGTCTGTTCACAGGTACAGAAGGGCGGCCCTGCTGACTTGGCTGGGCTAGAGGATGAAGATATCATAATTGAAGTGAATGGGGTGAATGTGCTAGATGAACCCTATGAGAAGGTGGTGGATAGAATCCAGAGCAGTGGGAAGAATGTCACACTTTTAGTCTGTGGAAAGAAGGCCTATGATTATTTCCAAGCTAAGAAAATCCCCATTGTTTCCTCCCTGGCTGATCCACTTGACACCCCTCCAGATTCTAAAGAAGGAACAGTGGTGGAGTCAGGGCATGACTCGCACATGGCAAAGGAACAGGTGAGTGGGAGCCTTTTTCTTTTCGTGATCTAATTTACTGGAGTATGGGTATAGTCCCTATGAGTATATTTAATGTCTGTTTGCCACAGATTTTTTTAAAACTAGAAAATGACAATGTAAAGATAACTCACAAATCAAGTTGTTGTAGAGGACAGGCGGCAGTACAAGGACAACAAATTTCTTACTTTCATAGCATGCAGCTGACAGCAATTGTCTAGAGCTAATAAATCAAGAGGTAAAAAGTTTATCAGTATTGCAATGGGAACCCCCAGAACAGCCTGAATTGGATGATCTATGTATGAATTCTGGTTCTGTCATTTGTCAGCTGCGAGGAAATGGATTTATTTGTTCTGTTCCTCAGTTTTCCCACCCATAAAACAGGGATAATTTGTAGGATTGTTATCAGGATTATGTTAACTAAGATTATATTAACTATATTAAAGTGCTTTGAATAGTGGCTGGCTCATAGTAAGCATGTAAATGGTGATGGTTATAGACAATATTGTTCAAAATAATTGACAGGTATTCCAGTTTTATTACTAGGAAAGATTAAGCATTCTCTATATATTTGGATTAAACTTCTTGGTAAGTCTCAGTTTCATATTTTTGCCCAATTTTTCATAGATGAACTTGAGGTCCAAAAGTAAACTGACTTATCCAAATTCATAAAGGAAATTTATAGCAAAGCCAAGACTCTAAAAAAGTTTAACTCAATGTTGTTGTTCTTTCCATTATATTCTGCTAATTGGTGACTACTCGTTTTAATAAACTCAGTTTAATGAACACACACAATGCCCACTGATTTGTATTCTGGAATGCTTAATAAACACTATTTTAGTTGTCATTTAAAAATTCTATAATTTCTCTTTAGGAAGTCAGTATCCTAGTCTTATAAAAAAGAAATATATACAGACATTAAGGAATTTGTTAATGTGTCAAACAGCACGTTGAAAACGGTCAAGTGTAGAATTCAGGTCACCTGACTTCTAGTCATACCTAGATCATCTGATTCAGGCTCTTCTGGGGGTTCCCATTACAATATTGATAAACTTTTTACTTCTTGATTTATCAGCTCTAGACAATTGCTGTCAACTGCATGCTGTGAAAGTAAGAAATTCTAGTGAGTGACCCTGCTCCCCGACTTAAGTCATGCAACTCTAGAATAGATCATCCCTCTTTCATTACTCTACCATTTGTAAATTCTTTGTTTTCTTTTACACAGGCCCACAGTACAGCCTCACATTCTTCTTCCAATTCTGAAGATACAGAGATGTGATGAAAACAAGTAATAGCGTTGGCTGTTTTATTTGATAGCTATTTCTGGGTATTTAATAGGAATCCTTTCTCAAGGAATGAGTTGCGACCAGTTTACTGTCTCTTTAGAAGAAAAACTCCACTGGAAACCATTCACCATGTGTGATTGGTCTTACGGGCGGCTATTGCAGACTGCTAATTTATGCTTAACTTAGGAAGAGATAAGGCAAGAGCTAGATTTTTTTCAGGTGATCTCTTCCAAGCTTCAACTTAACTACATTTCTCTGTATGATGATGTCTCTTACTTCTACAGGTTCCTTGAGCACCAAAGATGATTCATAACTCTGTATAGGTGATAGCTGCTTATTAAAGCATCTTAGCAGATAAGCCTATTAAAATTGTGCTTTTGTAACAATGTTGTAGTTGCTAGAATAAATACCATTAACAAATGCCTTTTGAGTACACTTGATAGAGCTTTTGTTTTGGATTCACTTTTTATACTTTAACCTTCATTTGCTTCTAGAAACCCAAAACACATTAAGTACAGAATAAGACCTTAGTAATAAAATTCAGAATTTTCTTAAATTGCATGTCTGAATGTTCTAAAATTTTCAACATTTCCCTTTCACAAGTGACTTATTCCCCAGTTAAAGTTATTCATGGTTTCACCCCACAGTGTGAGGGGCAGATAGAAAAAAAAAGGAAACATCACTACTGAATTGAAAGTAGGGTATAATACTAAGTTGACAGGAACTCAAGAAAAAATGACATACCTGAAATCTCTCTTTTGGTAGAATCTATTTCAGGTGCACACTACCCCTTTCCCGGAAAAGAACAGATAACCTCTTGGTTATTTTCATGGGGGTAGGCTCAGATGAGGAGGTGTGGGATGCTAACTCATGTCAGATCACACAAGCACAACACCAAGCTATGCTTGATGAAAGGAACCTAAGGCCAAAGTGTTACAATCTCTGATTTTAATGAGTCAATCTCAAGGGAAAGCTATAACCTTCTCCATGTGAACCTTAAAACGGAAATCCTATGTGTTTGGCCCAGCTACCATAGACATCTCTTGCCCCAGAGTTCCAGTGTATTTTTCCCCTTTAGTTTCTTGGCTCCTCTCCGCCTTTGCACCAGCCTCAAATCCACACTGGACACTCTCTGCTGAGTACTGTCTTGAGTTACTTCTCCCTCTCATGTTCTGGCTGATGCTACTCATGGTCATAGTATCACCCGACGGGGAAACAGTATGCTATGAGGTGAAAAATGCTACCACAGCATTTTGTTGTTTATAAAATGTCAGGCCCTGGTTCAATTTTTTCCCCCTCTTAGATCTAAATTTTGAAACCACTGGCCTCTAATAGTCTGTAGTAGGCTTAAGTTCAAGGTGCCATATGCTTCTCTGGTGCCTGTTTGTGAGCCAAATAGAGGAAAAGTATGCTAGAGAGAGCGCTGACCAGGAAGATCACATCAAACCAACGGTGATAGAAGTTGAACTGCAGTTCTCCAAGGACTTCAGTGATTATGGTGCGGTATTCTAGAGGCATACTCATTCGGATCAGCAGCACAGAGGAGACAAAGTACATGCCCTGTAAGTCAAATGAATTAATCCAGAAGTGACTCTGAATGTAGTGAGGAACAGGACAAAGGAAATTATTAAAATTCTTAAAAGTATGAAGCATATTTCTGATATTTTACAGCTGTAAACATAAAGGTAACTCATTAAACTTACCATTATCTGTGCTAATAGCAGGACAATGACATTGGAGGACTTACTGCTAGAGATAGCATAAAAGAACTGTCAAGAAAGAGGGAGATAAATTTATGCAGTACTGTTAGATTCCTGTGTCATGAACAATAAGAAATATGGTTAACATTTGATTAAAAGTGTCTCTTCGATGCCACAATCCTGTATAGAACAATTCATATGATTAAGCCTATAAAGCAGAGACTTAAAATAGACTGCAGAAAAAGTTACAGTTTCCCCCGGAGGTAACTTCTTTACATAACATATGAAAGGATTCCTATTGCTATCACACTTCAGAAACTATGTGACACATGTGACTTAACATCACTATAAACATTAAGTCAGATCACTCCAGCCCACTCCGAGCAAGCGAGCGAGCGAGCGTTTGTAATTGTTACTAGGCTCCTGCGCTCTTTAAACTCTGCTAGATGCCTGCAGATCCCTTCGCGTCCCAACCCCTTCTTTCATTCAAAAGCTCCTGGATTTTAAATCCCTACCTTTCCTACCAGAGAGGACTCACTTTCCACCTCCGTGAAGTCTTCTTACATTGATTAGAAAATAGTTGAATTCAGTAGGTCCTTACTTAATGCCATTTATAGGATCTTGGAAACAGATTTTAAGTGAAATGATGTATAACAAAACTGCATTTTTCTCATCAGCATTATAATGAAATGTTGAATGAAACATTTTTTTGAGGACTTGGTATATAGTTTTACTTAAAGCCGCTGTTTCCAAGAACTTATTGATGACATTGAGGACTTGCTATATTCTGTCCCCCTACTTCCATATCTTCTCTACAAGTGATTCTCACAATTATTCTTCCAGTCTCAAATATCTGCTGAATACCTGCCTACCATGTGCTAGGTTCTGTTCTAGATACTGATAACATATCAGTGAACAAAACAGAACCATATCTTTCTCTATTACCTTTAGTGAATGTACTTATCTATAATTGGTATATGATATAAATATATTGCCATCAATTTATGTAGTAGTTTAACTTTTTAAAAATTCGGTTGTATGTCTTTTAAATCCTTGGGACTGTTTAAAGTCTCAGGAGGCAGAATTCTTAATTAGGTAAAATTATCTCATGGTACCACTTTTTTTTTTTGAGACAGAGTCTTGCAGGCTGGAGTGCAGTGGTGCGATCTTGGCTCACTGCAATCCCTGCCCCCCAAGTTCAAGTAATTCTCCTGTCTCAGCCTCCTGAGTAGCTGGGACCACAGGCACATGCCACCACACCCAGCTAATTTGTTGTATTTTTAGTAGAGATGGGGTTTCACCATGTTGGCCAGGATGGTCTCCATCTCCTGACCTCATGATCCACCCACCTCAGCCTCCCAAAGTGTTGGGATTACGGGCATGAGCCACCACACCCAGCTGGTATCACATTTAATTAAACAAATGATAAGCAGTACTTTTTAACACTGTGATAAAACATACCTTGGTAAGAGTGATCAGCAGTCCTCTGATGGATGTAACGATGATTATTCCAACAAGAATGAAGGAAATGTGTTGGGACCAAAACTTCACCTGCCACCGTAACAGGAAGAAAAAACAGCTGCTAACCCTCTGTTCAGAGAGATGTAAAGGCTAAGTAAAATCTGTATCCTGATCATTACGTGACTGTGAGAAGGAACTTCATTAGACCCTACCTGATTTTTTTTTTTCTTAAGGGAGAGAGGAAAGCAAGTAAGTGGCAAATAAAACAACTACAGAAAGACTGCAATAGATATCTTAATTAGCAGACTTAATTAAACCTTAAAATTAAAAAAATTTTTTTTTTTAGAGCCAGGGTCTTGCTATGTAGTCCAGGCTAGTCTCAAACTCCTGGGCTCAAGCAATACTCCCACATCAGTCTCCCAAAGTGTTGGTATTACAGGCATGAGTCACCATGCTTGGCAGTAAGTACTGAGGAGTGATAAAAATAACACCAATAAATCAGAAGAAACAGAACTAATGATACAGTTTTACTGTGATAAATGAAAAGCAGGGATTAAAAAGAAACTAAATAATAGCTTGATTATTTTCAATCTCTATGAATAATAGTTCCCTAACCACCAAAACTTCAAGAAATCTTTCTTTTTATAATAAAGGAATATATAGACATTCTCAGCTAAATTCTAGGAAATAGTTGAACTTCACTGGAACCACATGATACCTTTTTCTCCTCCTGCACTGCTTCATAGTGAGAAGGAGTTTTGGGACCCTGTGTTTGATTCAGTTCTGAAAAGTATCTGCAAGGGAGCTGCTATTACTAACATCTAAAAGATTCGTTATTCAGAATTACAAAATATGGCATAAACAGATGAATTATAGATGGAATATATACATGACCATCTAAGTATCCTCAGAAAGTACAGAAAAGGAGAAGCATTGCTAAAAATTCAGCCCAGTAAAACACTTAAGAAAACACAAATGCAACAATAGCAAAGCATACTTTTTGTTGTTTTTTGAGACAGGGGTCTCACCCTATCACCCACAATAGAGTGCAGTGGCACTATCTCAGCTCACTGGAACTTCTGCCTCCCTGGCTCAAGTGATCCTCCTGCTTCAGCCTCCTGTGTAGCTGGGACTACAGGTGCATGCCATCATATCCAACTAATTTTTATATTTTTTCTAGAGATGGGGTTTCACCATGTTGCCCAGGCTGGTCTTGAACTCCTGGACTCAAGTGATCTGTCTCGGCCTCTCAAAGTGCTGGGACTACAGATGTGAGCCACAGTAGTGCCTGGCCTGTAAAGCATACTTAATATGATTTATATACTACTTGAATAAAAGATACCATGCTTCTTCACACTCAAAGAGGATATACTATTGATCTAGCATCAAGAAACATGTACATTGAACTGTTTCTCAAGGATTGGGGCTCAGTTTGCTCTGGTTCATTTTCATTTTATCCAAGTCCTTTTGAGATCAGGGGCATGTCTGGCTGGGATGGATGTCTGGGGGTAGCATGCACTCTGCGTCTAGGTTGACAGCACAGCTAAACGGCCTATACTGGGACTAAGAATATGACATTGGGCTGTGCGCAGTGGCTCAAGCCTGTAATCCCAGCACTTTGGGAGGCCTAGACGGGTGGATCACGAGGTCAGGAGATCGAGACCATCCTGGCTAACACTGTGAAACCCCGTCTCTACTAAAAAATACAAAAAACTAGCCGGGCGAGGTGGCAGGCGCCTGTAGTCCCAGCTACCTGGGAGGCTGAGGCAGGAGAATGGCGTAAACCCGGGAGGCGGAGCTTGCAGTGAGCTGAGAGATCCAGCCACTGCACTTCAGCGCGGGCGACAGAGCGAGACTCCGTCTCAAAAAAAAAAAAAGAATATGACATTGGTGTTACCATTAAAGTGCTATTCAGCCTGAGTCATTGGCTCTGGTTTATGAATAAATACACTGAACTTCAATTAGGACAAGGGTGTATTTATGACAGTGGTATTATGAAACAGTAAAAAGCCAATTTAAAAAAACAACTTTGTGCAGAAGTGACAGTTACCATCTTTAGCCCAAGGTCCACATTAATTGATAAAGATCATTTCTTACAGCAGAAATCGTTTCAGCTCTAACACGGAACACTAATTAGTAGTTAATTTTCCACTGGGGCATCAAAGGTAAGTTGTACGTTTGAAGAGCTCATCAAGAATCAGAGGGAAGTATTTGAATACTTTGGTGGGGAGAAGATGGTAAACTGGTAGCTGGCTATAGAGAAGCAGAGGAGCAGCTGTAGAAATAATCAGCATCTGACAATAGTAAGTATCAGTCATTACTTCTGGCTTCATGTTAAGAGAGAGAATCTTGGCCTTTTACAAATTTTCCATGTGAATACATCAAAATATAAAAATTTTCCATGTGAATATGTCAAAATATACAGAGGAGAATAGGAAGAACAAAAGCAGAAGCAAGTACCTAAAGCATACAAATTAGAATCTTAACAATAAGTTATAACAGATACAAGAGAAAGAAACATGACAAACCAGTATCTTGAATCTTGATATAACACTCACATCAAATTGGATTCCCAGATAATTCACAGTGATCTCAATGCCTCTTGTGACAGGATCCGTTTTCCCAACTCGATCAAAAACAATATTGATGGTAGCCTGCAAAGATGCAGATTTTTACATTGGAGCATCTTAACAATCACTTACTATTTCAAAAAGTGACTCAAACTAATGAATTAATCACTATATCTTACAGGTCAATGTTCCTAAAAATGCAGTTCTACTCTTAATCCAAATCATATATAGGAAATCTATTTTGGATACTCATATATAGGCAAACAAAAGTCCCTATTTACTCCATCTTTCTTTTCTGTAAAGAGTCAAGGGAAATAAAGCTATGGCATTATGCCTTAATTTATCAGGAGCCAGAAAGGTAACATTCTGGTAGATTGAGTCAGATTAAGAGAATCAAGACATCCTAGGGTCATTCCTTGTGGTTATTTTCTGAATGCTCTAACAGCAAATACTAAAACAATAATAAAAAAAGAGTTATAGCTAATAAGTCAACAAACGATATCAAATGGAATAATGAAAAATACCCAATTAATCCCCAAGACGGCAGTTTAAAAAAAGGAAAAAGGGAGAAAAGAACAGATGGGACCAATGAAAAGAAATAGCAACACAGTAGTTTAAAATCCAACCACATAAAAAAATCCAACCACATCAATAATCACATGAAATGTAAATGGTCTGCATAATAGGTGAGCAAACTCTGCCACTGGAGTGTGACAGCAGCCACAGACAATACACAAATGAATGGACTTGGCTGTGTTCCAATAACACTTTATTTCCAAAGGCAGGCAGTAGTTAGGTTTGGCCTGTGGGCTATAGATTGCTGATCCTTGGTCTAAACATGTCAACGAAATGGCAGAGATTGTTAGATTGGATAAGAATGCAAGACCCAACTATATCTTCCTTACGAAAAGCCCACTTTAATAAATACACAAATAGGTTAAAAGTAAAAGGATGGAAAAATATATTATGCTAACACTAATCATTAAAAGAAAGCCAGAATGTCTATATTAATGGCAGACAAAGTAGACTTCATAGCAAAAATACTGCCAGGTATTAAAAGGGACATTTCAGAATGATAACAGGATCATTTCAATAAGGGGTACATAATGATTCTAAATGTTTATATACCTAATGACAGAGCTTCAAAATACATAAAGCAAAACTGATAGAAATAAAAAAGAAATGGACAAATCCACAACAATAGGTGGATCCCCTCTCTCAATAATTAATAAAATTAGTCAGAAACTCTAATAATACCATCAATCAATTTGACATAATTGACATTTATAGAACACTCCTGCCAACAAGAGCAGAATACATATTCTACTCACATACATGTAGGACATTTATCACCATATTCTATCTGGGACAGAAAACAAGTCAATAATTTAAAAAATTCATATCATACAAAACATGTTCTTAGTCCACATGAAATTAAATTAGAAATCAATTAGAGAGTAATATTTGGAAGATCAATATTTTATAACACACTTCTATATCACCCATGAATCAAAGAAGAAATGAAAGGGAAATTAGAAAGCATTTTGAATTGAATGAGAAATACAATTCATTAAAATTTGTGAGATCTAGTACAGCAGTACATAGCAAGAAATGTATAGCATTAAAACCCCTATATCAGCAAAGGTCTCCAATCAATGATCTTAGTTTCCATCTTGAGAAATTAGAAAAAGAAGACTCAAAATAAGCAGAAGAAAGGAAATAACAAAGACCAGAGCAGAAATCAATGAAACAGCAGAAGATGAGAGAAAACTAGGCCAGGCGCGGTGGCTCACGCCTGTAATCCCAGCACTTTGGGAGGCCGAGGCAGGCGGATCACGAGGTCAGGAGATCGAGACCATCCTGGCTAACACGGTGAAACCCCGTCTCTACTAAAATACAAAAAACTAGCCGGGTGTTGTGGTGCATGCCTGTAATCACAGCTACTCGGAGGCTGAGGCAGGAGAATGGCGTGAACCCGGGAGGCGGAGCTTGCAGTGAGCCGAGATCGTGCCACTGCACTTCAGCCTGGGCGACAAAGTGAGACTCCGTCTCAAAAAAAAAAAAAGAAAACTAACCCAGAAGTTGGTTCTTTGAAAAGTTCAATAAAATCAATAAACTTCTACTAGACTGATAAAGACAAAAGAGGAAAGTCACAAGTTACCAATATTAAGAA
This sequence comes from Rhinopithecus bieti, assembly GCF_001698545.2. Taxonomy (NCBI): domain Eukaryota; kingdom Metazoa; phylum Chordata; class Mammalia; order Primates; family Cercopithecidae; genus Rhinopithecus; species Rhinopithecus bieti. The sequence continues at coordinate 401,496 of NW_016803318.1, forward strand.
CAAGAGAGACATCACTGTCACACCCATGAGGATGGCTATAATAAAAAAGTTAATAACAAGTTGGTGAGGATGTGGAGAAATAGGAACACACATTCCCTGCTGACAGGAATGTAAACTGTTGCTGCTGTTTTGGAAAAGTCTGGTAGTTCTTTAAAAGGTTAAACATAGGCCAGTCGCAGTGACTCATGAATCCTAGCACTTTGGGAAGCTGAGGCGGGCGGATCACAAGGTTAGGAGTTCAAGACCAGCCTGGCCAATATGGTGAAACCCTGTTTCTATTAAAAATACAAAAAAATTAGCCAGGCGCGGTTGCATGTGTCTGTAATCTCAGTTACTTGGGAGGCTGAGGCAGGAGAACTGCTTGAACCTGGGAGGCAGAGGTTGCAGTGAGCTGAGATTGCGCCATTGCACTACAGCCTGGGCGACAGAGCGAGACTCCGTCTCAATAAATAAATAAATTAAAAGGTTAAACATATACTTAGCATATGACACAGCAATTCTACCCCTAGATATACACGTAAGAGAAATTAAAACATACATCACATAAAAACTTATACACAAGGTCGGGAACGGTGGTTCATGGCTGTAATCCCACTTTGGGAGGCCGAGGCTGGTGGATCACCTGAGGTCAGGAGTTGAGACCAGCCTGGCCACATGGTGAAACCCCGACTCTACTAAAAATAGAAAAATCAGCCAGGCTTGGTGGTACGCACCTGTAATCCCAGCTACTCAGGGGGCTGAGGCAGGAGAATCGCTTGAACCCAGGAGGCAGAGGTTGAAGTGAGCTGAGATCACCCCACTGCACTCCAGCCTGGGCAATAGAGTGAGACTCTGTCTCAAAACAAAAACAAAAAACTTATACACAAATGTGCACATCAGCATTATTGATAACAGCCCAAAAGTGGAAACAATCCTAATGTACATCAACTAATAAATGGACAAAAAATGTGGTATATCTATAAAATGAAACAGATATTATTCAGCCGTAGAAAATAATGAATTTTTTTTTTTTTTTTTTTTTTTTTTTAAGACAGTCTTGCTCTGTTGCCTGCTGGTGTGCGGTGGCACAATCACGGCTCACTGCAGCTTCAACTTCCCAGGCTCAAGCGATCCTCCCCGCTCAGCCTCCCAAGTAGCTGGGGCCACAGGCGTGTGCCTTTATGCCCTATTAATTGTGTGTGTGTGTCGGGGAGGGAGGGGTAAAGAACGGGGTCTCCCTTTGTTTCTCAGGATAGTCTCAAACTCCTGAGCTCAAGTGATCCTCCTTCCTCAGCCTCCCAAAGTGTTGGGATTACAGGCATCAGCCACTGTGCCTGGCCAGGAATGAAGTACTGAAAGACACTATGACATGGTTGTACCTTAAAAACATTATGCTGGGGCTGGGTACAGTGGCTCATGCCTGTAAGCTCAGCACTCTGGGAGGCTGAGGCAAGAGGATCACTTGAGCCCAGGAGTTTAAGACCAGCCTGGACAATATAGTGAGACCTGTCTCTATGAAAAAAAATATATATATATTTTAAAATTACATTATAAAAGCCCCCCCAAACTCCATTATGCTAAATGAGAGAAGTCAATCATAAAACAATATAAATTATGTGATTCCATTTATTTGTTTTTTTTTTTTTTTTTTTTTTTTTTGAGACGGAGTCTCGCTCTGTCGCCCAGGCTGGAGTACAGTGGCCAGATCTCAGCTCACTGCAAGCTCCGCCTCCCGGGTTTACGCCATTCTCCTGCCTCAGCCTCCCGATTAGCTGGGACTACAGGCGCCCACCACCTCGCCCGGCTAGTTTTTTGTATTTTTTAGTAGAGACAGGGTTTCACCGTGTTAGCCAGGATGGTCTCGATCTCCTGACCTCGTGATCCGCCCGTCTCGGCCTCCCAAAGTGCTGGGATTACAGGCTTGAGCCACCGCGCCCGGCCGTGATTCCATTTATATGAAAGATTCAGAATAGGAAAATCTATAGAGACAGAAAATAGATTAGTGGTTGCTAAGGGCTGGGGGAGTGGGAATTGGAGGGAAATGGGGAATGACTACTAATGAGTATAGAATTTCTTTTGGCTTAATAAAATGTTCAAAATTGTGGTAATGGTTATAAAACTATGACTATATTAAGAACCACTGCATTGTACACTAAATGAGTATATTGTATGAGAATTATATTTCAATAAACCTGTTATATGAAAAAAAGAAGTCTCTACAGGTCCTAGATATTAAAAGGATAGTAAGATAATGTTATGAGCAATATCATGCCAATAAACAACTTCAATAAAAATAGACAAATTCCTTAAGACTCAAATTGCAAGAGCTCACTCAAGAATAGATAACCTGCATAAACCCTGTATCTTATAAAAAAAAAAAGATTGGTATTTAAAAATATCTTCCTGCAAAGAAAACTACAGGCCCAGACAGCTTTATCGACAAACTCTATAACACATTTAGGGGAGAAATAACAACTCCACACAAACTTTTCCACTAACTGAAAGATGTGGCAGTACTTCTCAACTCATTCTCTAAGGTCAGTAAGCATTACTTTGACACCAAAACCAAATACAAATATTATGAGAAAAGAAAACTATAGTCCAATATCCTCATACATATGGAGGCATTTTTTTTTTTTTTTGAGACAAGAGTCTCCCTCTGTCACTCAAGCTGGAGTGCAGTAGTGTGATAATAGCTCATTGCAGCCTTGGACTTCTGGGCTCAAGCGATCCTCCCACCATAGCCTCCTGAGTAGCTGGGGACACAGGAATGCCACCACACTCAGTTACTTTTTATTGTTTTGCTGAGATGAGGTCTTGCTATGTTGCCCAGGCTGGCCTTGAATTCCTGGCCTCAAGCAGTTCTCCTGCTTCAGCCTCCCAAAGTACTGGGAATACAGGTGTGAGCCAACATCCTCAGACAATGCAAATATTCTTAACATAATTTTAGCAAATCGAATCTAACAAAATAGAAAAATGATAATTTACCATGACCAAGTGAGGTTTATTCTAGGAATGCAAGATTGGTTTAATATTCAAAAATTAAGTAAATAACTATAGCAGACTAAAAAAGTAAAACCTTGATCATCTCAATAGATGCAGAAAAGGCATTTAACAAAATCCAACACCTTTTCATGACTAACAATACTCAATAAATTATGATTAGAATGGAACTTCCTCAACCTGATAAAGGGCATCTAGGGAAAACCTAACATCATAATGAATGGTGAGACTGGATGCTATCTCCCTAAGATCAGGAATAACGGTAGGATGACTATTCCTACCACTTCTATTCAACTTTGTACTGAAGGTTTTATAAGACTGGAGGAGGAGCAGGAGAAAAAGGATAAGGAGGAAGGAAGGAAGAACAGTGGAAAGGAACAACTTAATTAAAACACTGGCAAGGTCGCGGAAGGGGCCAAGATGGCCAACTAGAAGGAGCCGCTGTTGGCCGCTCCTAATCAAGAATGAAAACAGCAAGTGAATGCTGCACTTTCAGGCTGAGGTAACCAGGTTCTCTCATTGGGACTGACTAGGTGGTGGGCACGACCCACGGACAGCGAGGAAAAGCAGGGTAGTGCAACAGCCCCACCTGGGAGCCACACAGGGCAAGGGGAGTTCCCACCCCCAACCAAGGAAGGCGGTGAGGGATTGTGGCACCCTGCCTAAGGAAACCATTCTTCTTCCACAGATCTGTGTAACCCGTGGATCAGGAGATTCCCTCATGAGCCCACACCAACAGGGCCTTGGATCCCAAGCACAGAGCTGCCCAGATGCTCAGTGGCCACTGAGGTTGCAGCCAACAGCAGCAGACTGGAGATTGCCTAAGACGACCAAGTTCCCGGGATGGCCACCATCACTGTGGGTCCAGTCTGCCCTTTTTTCCCTGCCAGTGCTGGGAAGAATATGTGGTTTGGACCAGGAGGAATTCCCCACAGCACAGCACAGTGGCTGTGGCAGATTGTGGCCCGACTGCTTCTTCAGGTGGGACTTGGATCCATTCCTCCTCACTAGGCAGGGCCTCCCTGCAGAAATGTCAGCAACTCCAGGTAGGGGTTTAGGGGCAGAACTGATCTCTCTGGGAAGGAGCCCCTGGGGGTAGGGGTGGCTAACGTCTTCATGGTTCAGCAGGCTTAGTCTTTCCTGCCTGCTGCCTCTGAAAAGTCTGGGCAGTCCAGAGGAGGGGGATTCCCTTCAGTGCAGCACACCTGCTCTGCCAAGGGGCAGTCAGAGTGCTTCCTTAAGCCAGTCCCTGAGCCCATGCCTCCTTACTAGGTGAGACCCTCGCAACCAGGGGTCGCCAGACACCTTATACAGGACCATTCCTGCTGGCATCAGGTCAGTGCTTCCTCCCAGAGGAAGGAGCAGGCTGCCATCTTTGCTGTTCTGCAGCCTCTACTGGTGATACCTCCAGATGCAAGAGGGACCCAGGTGAGTAGAGTATGGATTCCACCCCCAACAAATGGCAGCAGCCCTACAGAAGAGGGGCCTGACTGTTAAAAACAAACAGAAAGCAACAACAACAACATCAACAAAAAAAGACCCCACACAAACCCCATCCAAAGGTCAGCAGCCTCAAAAATCAAAGGTAGATAAACTGAGGATGACGAGAAAGAATCAACACAAAAATGGTGAAAACTCAAAAAGCCAGAGTGCCTCTTATCCTCCAAATGATCACAATACCTCTCCAGCAAGGGCACAGAACTGGGCTGAGGCTGAGATGGATGAACTGACAGAAGTAGGCTTTAGAAGGTGGGCAGTAACAAACTTCGCTGAACAAAAGGAGTAATGTTCTAACCCAATGCAAAGAAGCCAAGAACCATGATAAAACATTATAGGAGCTGTAACAACCTGATGGAGCTGAAAAACACAATGTGAAATTCACAATGCAACCACAAGTATCAACAGCTAAAGAGACCAAGCAGAGGAAAGAATCTCAGAGCTTGACGACTATCTTGCTGAAATAAGACAGGCAGACAAGGTTAGAGAAAAAAGAGTGAAAAGGAATGAACAAAACCTCTGAGAACTATGGGATTATGTAAAAATACCGAACCTATGGCTGATTAGGGTACCTGGAAGAGATGGGGAGAACAGAACCAAATTTCAAGTTGGAAAATATACTTCAGGATATCATCCAGAACTTGCCAAACCTAGCAAGACAGGCCAGAACTTCTCCAACCTAGCAAGACAGGCCAACATTCAAATTCAGAAATCCAGAGAACTTCAGTAAAATACTCCATGAGAAGATCAACCCCAAGACACATAATCATCAGATTCTCCAAGGTCAAAATGAAGGAAAAAATGTTAAGGGCAGCCAGAGAGAAAGGACAGGTTACCTATGAAGGGAAGCCCATCAGACTAACAGTGGTCCTCTCAGTGCAAACCCTACAAGCCAGAAGAAACTGGAAGCCAATATTCAACATTCTTAAAGAAAAGAATGTCCAACCCATAATTTCCTGTCTGACCAAACTAAGCTTCATAAGTGAAGACGAAATAAAATCCTTTCCAGACAAGCAAATGCTGAGGGAACTTATCACCACCTTGCAAGAACTCCTGAAGGAAGCACAAAATATGGAAAGGAAAAACTATTACCAGGCACTACAAAAACACATTGAAGTACACAAAGCAATGACACTGTGAAGCAACTACAATAGCAAGTCTGCAAAATAACCAGCTAGCACCATGAGGACGGGATCAAATCATACATAACAACGTTAACCTTAAATGTAAATGGGCTAAATGCCCCAATTAAAAGACACAGAATGGCAAATTGGATAAAGAGTGAAGACCCATTGGTGTGCTGTATTCAGGAGACCCATCTCACTTGCAAAGACACACACAGGCTCAAAATAAAGGGATGGAGGAAAATTTACCAAGCAAATGGAAAGAAAAAAAAAAAAAAAAAAAAGGCAAGGGTTGCAATCCCAGTTTCTGACAAAACAGACTTTAAACCAACAAAGATCAAAAAAGACAAAGAAGGGCTTTACATAATGCTGAAGGGTTCAATTCAACAAGAGCTAACTATCCTAAATATCTATACACCCAATACAGGAGCACCCAGATCTATAAAACAAGTTCTTAGAGACCTCCAAAGAGACTTATACTCCCACATAGTAATAGTGGGAGACTTTAACACCCCACTGTCAGTGTTAGATCATTGAGACAGAAAATTAGCAAGTATATTTAGGACTTGAACTCAGCTCTGGATCAAGTGGACCTGATAGATATCTACAGAACTCTCTACCCAAAAACAATAGAATGTACATTCTTCTTGGTGCCACATGGCACTTACTCTAAAATTGATGACATAATTGAAAGTAGAACACTCCTCAGCAAATGCAAAAGAATTGAAATCAAACAGTCTCTCAGACCACGGGACAATCAAATTAGAACTCAAGACTAAGAAACTAAAAACTACACAACTACATGAAAATTGAACAACTTGCTCCTGAATGAATCCTCGGTAAATAATGAAATTAAGGCAGAAATCAAGAAGTTATGTGACACTATGAGAACAAAGAGACAACATACCAGAATCTCTGGGACACAGCTAAAGCAGTGTTAAGAGGGAAATGGATAGCACTAAATGCCCACATTAAAAAGCTAGAAAGATCTCCAATCAATACCCTAACATCACAACTAAAAGAACTAGAGAACCAAGAGCAAACAAACCCCAAAGCTAGCAGAAGATAAGAAATAACCAAGGTCACAGTGGAACTGCAGGAGATAGAGACATGAAAAACCCTTCAAAAAAATCAACGAATCCAGGAGTCACTTTTTGGAAAGATTAATAAAATAGACCACTACTAGACTAATAAAGAAGAAAAGAAGAATCAAACAGACACAATAAAAAATGATAAAGGGGACATCACCACTGATCCCACAGAAATACAAATAACCATCAGAGAATACTATAAACACCTCTATGCAAATAAACTGGAAAATCTAGAAGAAATGGATAAATTCTTGGACACATACATCCTCCCAAGACTGAACCAGGAAGAAGTTGAATACCTGAATAGACCCATAACGAGTTCTGAAATTGGGGCAGTAATAAGTAGCCTACCATCCAAGGAAAGCCCAGGACCAGATGGATTTACAGCTGAATTCAGAGATAAAAAGAGGAGCTGATACCATATCTTCTGCAACTATTCCAAACAACAGAAAAAGAGGGACTCCTCGCTAACTCATTTTATGAGGCCAGCATCATCCTGATACCAAAATATGGCAGAGATACAACAACAACAACAACAACAAAAAACTTCAGGCCAGTATCCCTGAAGAACATTGATGTAAAAATCCTCAATAAAATACTGGCAAACCAAGTGCAGCACCACATCAAAAAGCTTATCTACCATGATCAAGTCAGTTTCATCCCCAGGATGCAACGCTGGTTCAACATACACGAATCAATAAATGTAATCCATCACATAAACAGAACCAATGACAAAAACCACATGATTATCTCAATAGACACAGAAAAGGCCTTTGATAAAATTCAACATCCCTTCATGCTAAAAACTCTCAATAAACTAGGTATTGATGGAACATACCTCAAAATAATAAGAGTGATTTATAACAAACCCACAGCCAATATCATACTGAATGGGCAAAAGCTGGAAGCATTCCCTTTGAAAACTGGCACAAGACAGGACGCCCTCTCTCCCCACTCCTACTCAACATAGTATTGGAAGTTCTGTCCAGGGCAATCAGGCAAGAGAAAGAAATAAAGGGTATTCAAATAGGAAGAGAGAAACTCAAATTTTTTTTTTTGCGTATGACATAATCTTCTATCTAGAAAACCCCATCGTCTCAGCCCAAAAGCTACCTAAACTGATAAGCAACTTCAGCAAAGTCTCAAGATACAAAGTCAATGTGCAGAAATCACAAGCATTCCTGTACACCAACAACAGACAAGGAAAGAGCCAAATCATGAATGAACTCCCATTTACAATTGCTACAAAGACATTACAATACCTAGGAACACAGCTAACAAGGGGAATGAAGGAGAACTACAAACCACTGCTCGAGGAAATCAGAGAGGACACATACAAATGGAAAAACACTCCATGCTCCCAGATAGGAGGAATCAATATCGTGAAAACGGCCATACTGCCCAAAGTAATTTATAAATTCAATGCTATTCCCACTAAACTACCACTGACATTCTTCACAGAATTAGAAAAAACTATTTTAAAATTCAATATGGAAGTGAAAAAGAGCCTGTACAGTCAAGACAATTGTAAGCAAAAAGAACAAAGCTGGAGGCATCACGCTACCTGACTTCAAACTATACTACAAGGTACAGTAACCAAAACAGCATGCTACCGGTACAAAAACAGACACATAGACCAATGGAACAGAATAGAGAACTCAGAAATAAGACCGCACATCTACAGCCATTTGATCTTTGACAAAACTGACAAAAACAAGCAATGGGAAAAGGATTCCCTATTTATTAAATGGTGCTGGGAAAACTGGCTAGCCATATGCAGAAAATTGAAACTGGAACCCTTCTTTACACCTTACACAAAAATTAACTCAAGATGGATTAAAGATGTAAATGTAAAACCCAAAACTATAAAAACCCTAGAAGAAAATCTACGCAATACCATTCAGGACATGGAACAGGCAAAGGTTTCATGACAAAAATGTCAAAAGCAATTGCCACAAAAGCAAAACTTGACAAATGGGATCTTTAAATTAAACTGAAGAGCTTCTGCACAGCTAAAGAAACTATCATCAGGGTGAACAGACAACCTACAGAATGGGAGAAAACTTTTGCAATCTATCCATCTGACAAAGGCCTAATATCCAGAATCTACAAGGAACTTAAACAAATTTACAAGAAAAAATCAAATAATCCCATTAAAAAGTAAGCAAAGGACATGAACAGACAATTCTCAAAAGAAGACATTTATGTAGCCACAAACGTATCTAAAAAGCTCAAGTTCAGTATCACTGATCATTAGATAAATGCAAATCAAAACCACAATGAGATACCATCTCACACCAGTCAGAATGGCAATTATTAAAAAGTCAAGAAACAACAGATGCTGGCAAGGCTACAGAGAAATAGGAACGCTTTTACACTGTTGGTGGGAATGTACATTAACTCAACCATTTTGGAAGACAGTGTGGTGATTCCTCAAAGACCCAGCACCAGAAATACCATTTGACCCAGCAGTCCCATTACTGGGTATATACCCAAAGGAATATAAATCATTCCATTATAAAGATACATACACATGTACATCCATTGCAGCACTATTCACAACAGCAAAGAATGGGCTATTTGGAATCAACCCAAATGCCCATCAATGATAGACTGGATAAAGAAAATGTGGTATATATCACCATGGAATACTACACTGCAATAAAAAGTAATGAGATCATGTCCATTACAGGGACATGGATGGAGCTGGAAGCCATCATCCTCATCAAACTAATGCAGGAACAGAAAACCAAATACCACATGTTCTCACTTATAAGTGGGAGCTGAACAATGTGAACACACAGACACACGGAGGGCTGGGGAAAATTGCTAATGGATGCTGGGCTTAATACCTAGGTGATGGGTTGAGAGGTGCAGCAAATCACCATGGCACATACTTACCTATGTAACAAACTTGCACACCCTGCACATGTACCTCAGAACTTAAAATTTAAAAAAAAAATTGGCAAAAGATTTGAACAGATAATTCACCAAAAAAAAAAAAAAAAAAAAAAAATTGGTGGAAAATAAGCACATGAAAAGATGCTCAATATCATTAGACATTAAGAAAATATAAATTAAAACCACAATGCAATATCACTTCATATCTATCAGAATGTCTAAAATTAGTGAGACTGGCCATATAGAGTGTTGGTGAGGATGTGGAACAACTGAAACTCATACACAGTGCAAGTAGAAATGTAAATGATACAATTTTTTGGAAAAGAGTTGTCTGTTTCTTCTAAAGCTAAACATTACATCTGCCATATGATCCAGACATTCCACTCCTAAGTGCCTACTCAAGAGAAAGACAGCACATGTCTATACACAAAATTGTACACAAACGTTCACAGCAACTTTATCTGTAATATCTCCAAATTGGAAACAACCAAATATTCATCATCAGATGAATGGACAAACAAAATTGTGGTACATCCAAACCATGGGAACACTAATCAGCAATACAAAGGAATAAACTACTGATACACATCATAACATGGATAAAATCTAAAATAATCATGCTGAGTAAAATAAGCCAGACAGAAAAAGGACACATACTGTAGGATTCTACTTACATAACATTCTAGAAAATACAAAATAATATATAATGAGAGAAAGCAGATTGGCAGTCTGGGGACTAGAGGTGTGGGAGAGAGGCATTATGAAGGGACACCAGGAATCTTACGGCAGTGATGGATGGATGTGTTCTCTGTTTTGACTGTGATGATGGTTGTTGCATAGGTATATATGTATGTCAAAATGTACCCAGTTGTACATAAATATATGTTTGGTTTATGTATCAGTTATACCCCAATAAACCTGTTAAAAAATGACATGCTGGCTGTGCGCAGTGGCTCACGCCTGTAATCCCAGCACTTTGGGAGGCTGAGGCAGGTGGATCACAAGGTCAAGAGATGGAGACCATCCTGGCCAAGACGGTGAAATCCCATCTCTACTAAACATACAAAAAATTAGCCAGGCTTTGTGGCGTGCACCTGTAGTCCCAGTTACTTGGGAGTGTTGCAGGAAGTCAGGGACCCTGAATGGAGGGACCGGCTGAAGCCATGGCAAGAAGAACATAAATTGTGAAGATTTCATGGACATTTATCACTTCCCCAATCAATACTCTTGTGATTTCCCATGCCTGTCTTTACTTTAATCTCTTAATCCTGTCATCTTCGTAAGTTGAGGATGTATGTCGCCTCAGGACTCTGTGATGATTGCGTTAACTGCATAAATTGTCCATAAAGCACATGTGTTTAAACAATATGAAATCTGGGCACCTTAAAAAAAGAACAGGTAACAGTGATGTTCAGGGAACAAGGGAGATAACTGTTACGTCTGACTGCCTGACAGCTGGGCGGAATAGAGCCATATTTCTCTTCTTACAAAAGCAAAAAGGAGAAATATTGCTGAATTCTTTTTCTCAGCAAGGAACAGCCCTGAGAAAGAGTATGCATTCGCAGGGGTAGGCCTCTAAAATGGCTGCTCTGAGAGTGTCTGTCTTATATGGTTGCAGATAAGGGATGAAATAAGCCCCAATCTCCCATAGTGATCCCAGACCTATTAGGATGAGGAAATTCCTGCCTAGTAAATTTTAGTCAAGACTCGTTGTTGGCTCTCAAACCCTGTCTCCCGAAAAGATGTTATCAGTGACAATGCGTGTCCAGTGGGACATGAAACTTCATTAGTAATTTTAATTTCGCCCCGGTCCTGTGATCTCACCCTGCCCCCATTTGCCTTGTGATATTTTACTGCCTTGTGAAGCATGTGATTTCTGTGACCCACACCCTATATGTACACGCCCTCCCCTTTAAAATCACTAATAAAACTTGCTGGTTTTGCAGCTCAGGGGCATCACAGAACCTGCTGACATGCGATGTCTGCCCCGGACACCCAGCTTTAAAATTTCTCTCTTTTGTACTCTTTCCCTTTATTTCTCAGACCAGCTGACACTTACGGAAAATAGAAAAGAACTTACGTTGAAAAATCAGGGGCTGGTTCCCCGATATGGGAGGCTAAGGCAGGGGAATCACTTGAATCCAGAAGGTGGAGGGGTTGTAGTGAGCTGAGATCGTGCCACTGCACTCCAGCCTAGGCGATAGAGCGAGACTCCATCTCCCGCCCTGCCCCCCAAAAAAGACATGCTTCCCTAGGCCAGGTGCGATGGCTCACACCTGTAGTCCCAGCACTTTGGGAGGCTGAGGTGGGCAGATTGCCTAGCTCAGGAGTTAGAAACCACCTTGGGCAACATGGTGAAACCCTGTGTCTACTGAAACACAAAAAAGTTAGCTGGGCACGTTGGTGCGTGCTTGTAATCCCAGCTACTTGGGAGGCTGAGGCAGGAGAATTGCTTGAGCCCAGGAGGCGGAGGTTGCAGTGAGCCGAGATCACACCACTGCATTACAGCTTGGGTGACAGAGTGAGACTCCATCTAAAAACAAAACAAAACGAAACAAAAAAACAAAAAACAAAAAAAGACATGCTTCCCTAAAGGCTGCATCTTAGGAAAATACCTTTTAGTAGCTTTGCTAACTGAACATACTATCTTCATTCATTCTCTCCCACTGAATGAATCCAGATTTTAAAACGTCATCTGAGTAGTACTGACATCAATTTATTATAACACTAGATCCTTTATATAATGAAAATCCTCATTCATCTATATTGATCAAAATTAACTAACAAGCTGACAAAACTCCTCTTTGCACAAATACAAACCTAGCAGGAAAGTCATCAAACTAGGAAGTCAAATCAGCCTTTTCTGTAATCACATTGAAATCCATTAGTACCTGAGTCAGAGGTAAAGACAAATACTGTACATAAAAAATATTATGAGAAATCCACAAAAGAATTAGAGCTATATGTACAGCAAATGAATTTATCTATGGAAATACATTTTAGAATTTATTGTGAACTTAATTTTTTAGGTATACACATTATTAAAAAGGACAAGTAAATTCTGAGCTGAAGGTAGAAGTTGAGGTTATATACAGTCATGTGCTCATGGGTAACACAGAAAGGAGAATGTAAAGTAAGAATTGTTCACTCTCTCTCTCTCTCTCTATAGATAGATAGATAGATAGAGTCTCACTCTGTCCCCAGGCTGGAGTGCAGTGGCGTAATCTTAGCTCACTGCAATGTCCGCCTCTAGGGTTCAAGCGATTCTCCTGCCTCAGCCTCCTGAGTAGTTGGGGTTACAGTGTCCACCACCACACCTGGCTAATTTCTGTATTTTTAGTAGAGATGGGGTTTCACCATGTTGGTCAGGCTGTTCTCGAACTCCTGACCTCAGATGATATGCCTGCCTTGGCCTCCCAAAGTGCTGGTATTACAGGCATGAGCCACCACGCCTGGCCTCAATTTAGATATTTCATAAAATAAGGCCTTATTAACAATTTCTGACAGAAGAAAAATGCAACCTCCCTTTTCTATGTAATCTAAAAAGGAGAGAGGATAACGAATGAAGCCCAGAGATGTGAAAGATCATGCTCTCTGCTGACGCAATCACATTTGGAATTTAGTTCAATATATCAGTCAAATCCACTCTTATCTCCCTGCCATTACTAGGAAAAAACATCTAAATTCTGACAACTAAAAATAACATACTTACCATGAAAATTTTCCAAACACAGTAAATAGAGAAAAAGTAACCAAGAAAATTAAAGTATTTCCCCTTGAAAGTTTTGGAGTATTCTATTCTCTCCTGGGGGAAAACAAACACAAAACATGGTTCTCAGCAAAATATAAATTTATATTCAACACAAGTATTCTTCCCTCTATGAATCACTGCTCAGGCTAAGTAAAAAAAATTAATTTTACCATACACTGTAATAATATTAAACTAATAATATTACCATACACTGTAATAATATTAAACTAATAATAGTAGTTATGGCCAACACTTGTTGAATGCTTACTTTTAGCCAGAGACTGGAATAAACATCTTACATGCATTATCCACTTAATCTTCATACAACTCTTGTGAGATATGTTCTATTATCTTAATTTTACAGATGAGAAAATTGAGGCTTTGAGAGGTTCGATAACTTGCTCAAAGTCATACAGCTGGTGAGTAGGCTCAGGTCTATGTTTCCAAAGCCTATGTTAACTTCTATCCTATGAGGTTACTCCTGTAAAGTTATCCTAAAAAAGAATTAAAAGTTTGCAATCTTCACTAACAGATTTTGCATATTTAAATTATATTTTATTTTAGGTGTACATAAGAAAGTTACTTCTTGCAGTTTCGACACTTAACTGATCTGGATCCTTTAAAACAGGGCTAGGCCATCCATGGCAGATAGGTGTCTACTGCTCTTAAAATATCACTAACTTATAAAGGAATAAAAGTAGCTACCATCTTTACCCCAGGTTAGTAGGAGGTGGTACATGCCACCTTCCTAAATGTTGAAAAGCCTCTTCCGACTATCCCACCAACTGCTACTATTGAGAGTGTTCCATTAAGGATTTTGCTAGTGATAGGAGCAATTTCATGAAGAGTGAAGATCCCTTATCCCTAATGCTTCCTGGCTGATTTGAAGCTGTGAGGTATCTCTTGCTTGGCCACAGAGAAATCTAAAAAGCCATTTAGTCTTGTTCTCTCTTTAATCATAATGGTAAAAACCACACTTCAGATTCCTTGCTCTGTACCTTGGTAGCATACAGATCAGCTGTTTCCAGAAAAAGCTGCCTGCTTAGTTCTTCCAAAGCATCCACTTCCTGTTGAATAAGAGTAAGATCTGATACAGAACGGGCATCAAGGTTTAAATCACATAGGAATTTCAAGAAATTGCAATGAGAAAGCATATACTTTTGGTTTTTCCTATAGTGGATTCCAGGAATTGCCTGTGTTCTCAATTTCTTGTTTCACAGCCAGCAATGTTACTTCAGAGCAACTTTCCCAACCTCTGACGCAGGTGTGTAAAAGCTTCTCCATCAAGAGCATCACCACCAAACAATTACCACTCAGTTTCTCTTAAGTCAAGCGGCTCAAACAGATGGTTTCATTTGTTTTTTGATTTATCTAGTTAGATTAAGTCAAATGTAATGTTCAAGATTGTAAATAGCTACATAATAATAACACCTCTAATAAAGCATAGCTGTGTCCTACATTATCTGAGTAACTATAATGTTAGAAAAGGGAACTAATACTTTACTGTGTTCTAATATAGGCTAGGATTTACAGACATTACCTTCTTTCCAAACATTATCTTCTTTTATATCTTATCTTCATGGGATTGTCTTATCCCATGGTGTTATCCATTTTGCACATAAGGAAAGTGAAGCTCAGAGAGTTAAATAACTTGCTCAAAGTCACACGATTAATTGATAGAGATGCAAAGTCAGATCCTCTTTTCCTCCAAAGCCTGCTCTTTCCATTACACTATGTTATTTTCCAAGAACTAAATCAGGTAGAGTTATTATTCTCCCATTTAGAGAACAGGGACTCAGGGAGGTTAAATAATCCTGATATGTTTGTTGACTCATCACTAACACAGCTCAAACCCATATTATTGGCTTTTATGAACTTTTAAGTAATAAATACAGTAAATATAGCCCCTTCTAAAATAGAAGCACATACTTCAATCCAAACACTCTCTCCTCTCTGATTTTTCCCACTATTACCCAAATCAGTAAGTGCCCTTCAGTTCCTTCTTAAATAGAGGCTACTACTGGCACGGTTCAGGCCACCAAACAATATGGTTTAACTAGTTACATGTCTGTCTCTCCCATGATTAGAGAGTAAGCTCCTTGAGGAGAAAGGCTGTACTCTAGTCATCATTTTATTATTTAGCACTCGGCCTGGAAATAGGAGATACAAAATAAAAGTTTCTTGATTAAATAAATCTAAATTAATCCTTTTTCTTTCTCTTCCACAATCGTCTTGCCTTTCTTTGATCTTATTCTTATCTTCATTTGACACCAGGACATAAATCATAATTTGTAGCAAGAATAGACATCTTTCTGTAATTGGGGCAAAAGGGAATTTGTATTTCCCTGGGACAGAGAAGGAAACAGGAGTATGCTATCTCATGTTTAGTTCCCCAAAGTTTTGACCTAATAGTGCCAGAGCCACACAGAAATTTGGTTACATAATTTGGGAAGTAGTTCAACATCTAACCAGTCAGGAAAGAACAATTTATGAATCTATTAATCAAATCTCCTTTATTCTTTCTTAGTTTGAGACTGGGTCTAGCTCTGTTGCCCAGGCAGGAGTACAGTGGCACAATCTGGGCTCACTGCTACCTCAGCCTCCTAAGTTCAAACAATCCTCCCACCTCAGCCTCCTGTAGTAGTTGGGACTACAGGCACACGCCACTAGGCCTGGCTAATTTTTGCATATTTTGTAGAGATGAGGTTTTGCCATTTTGCCCAGGCTCGTCTTGAACTCCTGGGTTCAAGTGATCTGCCCACCTCGGTCTTGCAAAGTGCTGGGATTACAGGGATGAGCCACTGCGCCCAGCCTCTCCTTGATTCTTTAAACCAAAATGTTGCTGGAGAAGCAGAGCTACTTAAAAATTGTTTAGGAATACTAATTACTTTAGAAATGGGCCTTTACCATCCCATATACAAGCCATTTATTTTAGGTAGCCATTATGCTTTATGGTGGTTTTTCAGAGTTGAGAAATGTAATAGTGTAGTGGAAAGAACTATGAAGAGGAGATCACAGTTACGTTTCTAGCTTTGCCACAAACCACTGTGTGACTTAACCTCTCTGGGTCTATTTTCTCATCTGTAAAATGGAAAGACTGACTTTTTAGGACTGCTTCAGCTCAAAGACAATGATTTTATGATCTTGTGCGGGTGTTGGAAAGATGACTGTACACATGGTATTTCCTAAGCCTAGTAGCTCTTAGGAGTTTGGACTCTGATGCAGTCAGGTACCTTACTTAGAAGGGACTATCCCAATATTACTTTTTTCTTTTGCTCTTGGTCCAGAGTTGAGAAAAAGAATCAAGTAGAGAGACAAAGGATACTTTCACTTCCTGGTGCTGAAGTGGTAACACTTTTTATCATTCCCCAGAAACCTGATGGTTTGTTATGCACTTCCCCTTTCTGGAACATTGTTCTCCGTGCCATTGCCATCCTGAAATGAAAGAAAATATAAAGCCTCAGCAAGGAAGCATGGACCCTCACAGTCTAGTCCCATCCACTTTCCAGTCTCACAACTGCCTCTCATGTACTGAGCTGTTTCTGGAAGGATATTGATTCTGGAGTCCTACTTTTCCACTACTTACAACTGAAGGGAAACTATGTGGAAGCAATGTGGCCTGGGTGAAGAACAGAATTTGGGCTAGGCAATAAATTTGAGGACTGGCTCTGCCACTTGGAAGCTGGGAGGTCTTAAGAGTCTTCGGCCGGGCGCGGTGACTCAAGCCTGCAATCCCAGCACTTTGGGAGGCCGAGACGGGTGGATCACGAGGTCAGGAGATCGAGACCATCCTGGCGAACACGGTGAAACCCCATCTCTACTAAAAAAAAAATACAAAAAACTAGCTGGGCGAGGTGGCGGGCGCCTGTAGTCCCAGCTACTCCGGAGGCTGAGGCAGGAGAATGGCGTAAACCCAGGAGGCGGAGTTTGCAGTGAGCTGAGATCCGGCCACTGCACTCCAGCCTGGGCGACAGAGCAAGACTCTGTCTCAAAAAAAAAAAAAAAAAAAAAGAGTTTTCATTTCCTCATCTCTGGATGGTTGTGAAGATAAATGAGATAATATATATGAATTCATGTTGTCAACTACAACGTGTTATACATAGTTTAATTACTACAGTTACCATTTAAAGACAAAATAAAACAGCTAACATACCTGGCCGGGCGTGGTGGCTCACACCTGTAATCCCAGCACTTTGGGAGGCTGAGGTGGGTAGATCACCTGAGGTTGGGAGTTCAAGATCAGCATGGGCAACATGGTGAAACCCCGTCTCTACTAAAAATACAAAAATTAGCTGGGCGTGGTGACTCATGTTTGTAATCCCAGCTACTTGGGAGGCTGAGGCAGGAGAACTGCGTGACTCTAGGAGGCAGAGGTTGCAGTGAGCTGAGATCACGCCACTGCACTCCAGCCCGGGTGACAGACTGAGACTCTATCTCAAAACAAAAAACAAAAAACAAACAAAAAAAAAACAGCTAACATACCTAACTAAAGGACCAAATACAGAGTTAGAAATGAAATACATGTTTTCTTCCTTCTTTTTCAAAGGCAGACAAAAGGAAAAAAAAAAATAGCAAAGTTGCATAAACCCGTCCCCGTCTAAAATATTAGTCTCTAAGTCCAATACCCTCACCTTCTGTAATCTGTCCTATGGCTGAATAAATCAACAGGAAACGTATCACTCTTTGTCCTCTCAGTCTGTGGAGGACTGACTAGCACAGTGGTAGCTGCTGGCATATCCCAACCCACCACAAAGGTATTAACAGGGTCCTAGTGAGGATCAAAAAAAAGATCATTTGTACATAATTGATTATTTAAAGGGTTTAATGGGCCAAGGCCTACAGGCATAAAATGAACTAGGATGAGTCTAATAAAAATAGAGTAGCAGGACCAAAGAAAAATGTAACTCAAGGTGGATATTTTTGGGAGGCAAAAGATAAAAACGGTGAAGAGCAAGAAGCAGCATTGGTATTTATGCCGGGGACTAATACAAACAGTACCAATGGTACCAAAGATCAAATGATATTTCTATGGGTGAAATTCTTTGAGTCATTAGCTAAAATGATATTAACAAGAAAAAATGTCAGCCATGTTGACTTAACTGTTTCCTTTTGAAAATGACCTTTGCCTGGATACTAAGTGAATGAAACACAGCTCTTTTAGCTCTTTCTGCCTTTCTTCTAACTGCACATCTACCATCACTCACCATTTTGGGAAGATGTAATAAACAATCAAGAAGAGGCTCAGACCTAGGGAGATTCTGACTTGTAAGATTAAGGCTTTGTAATTCTAGGTTTTTATATTTTCATAGTTGAAAAAGCTAGAACACATACATAAAGAAAGCAAGGGTTTTATTCCATTCATTTAATAGCTCATTTCAGCTTAACATGCAGGATTAAAGGAGGCAGTTGTGAGAGAGGAAGCACAGAGCTCATTTCTACTGTTCTTATTTTCAGTGTCTACAATACAACAAACACTAATGACTGGCTGTGGAGTGGAATTGATTGAGTACGTAAAGGTGACTGACACTGTGCTGTGGTCTCATGATAGGCAAAGAAGTGTAATCACTAGAAGTGAAAGTTAGAGGCACATAGACAAGCATGGCCTTGTTTTAAACAATTCACTTTTACTTTCAATTGCATCAAGAATCTATTAATTCTAAACCAATTTTGCTCTTATCAAATGAATTGTAGATGAAAAATAAATGATCATATATTTAAGAAGGTAACAATATTAAACCTTCTGAAATGTGAAAAGGAATTAAAAAACCCCCAACAATATGAGGTACTATAGAATTAGATCACCTTCATCTTCAACTTTTCTTTACTATCAACATCACTATTGACTCTTTATAACAAAGGTAGCTTACAAGAAATTATCTATTTGTTATTAGCCCAATGTCATTTAAAAGTTCCTAATATGGAAAAACATATGCACTAGGCTGAGGTTTGGTGGTAGTGTACAAGAGAAGAAGCTAAAAAATGTCTATTGTGGTTTAAGTATCAGTCAATTATTTTCTGGTCTCTGCTGTTTCTAGTAGGAAGTCAGCCATTATTTTTTTTTTTAGTTAAACTTTTGAAATAATTGTAGATTCATAATGTGGTTTTAAGAAAAAACACAGAGAGATTCTATGTACCCTTTACCCAGATTTCCTCAACTGAAACATCTTGCAAAGCTCTAGTACAACCAGGACACTGACACTGATAGAGTCACAATACAGGACATTTCCATCACTACAAGGATCCTTCAGGCTGCACCTATACAGCTTATCTCCCTCCCACCTCCAATTCCTTAACTCCAGCAACCATGAATCTGTTCTCCATTTCTGCCATTTTGTCATTTCAAAAATGTATATACAACTAGAATCATACAGTATATATTATTTGGGGATTCTTTTTTCACCCAGCATAATTTTCTAGAGATTTATCCAGGTTGTTGAGTGTATCAATAGCTTGTTCATTTTTCCTGCTAAGTAGTATTCCATGGCATGAATGTACCAGTTTGTTTAACCATTCACCCACTGAAGAATATCTCATTTGTTTCCAGTTTTGGAGCTACTATGAATAAAGCTGCTATAAACATTCAAGTACATTTTTTTGTGTGAACATAAATCTTCATTTCTCTGGATGAATGCCCTGGAGTGCAATTGTTAGGGTGTGTTAACCGCATGTTTAACTTTTAAAGAAAGAGCTAAAATGTGTTCCAGAGGGACTATACCATTCTACATGGATGCCAGCAATGTGTGAGTGATCCAGTTGCTCTGCATTCTTATTAGTATTTGGTGTTGTCACTAATTTTTATTTTAGCCATTCTGACAGGTGTGTAGTGATATCTCAATGTGGTTTTAATGGTATATCCATAATGGCTAACAACGTTGAATCCATAATGGCTAACAACGTTGAACACCTTTTCATGCAGTTATGTGCCGTTTGTATATCCTCTACAATAAAACGTTCATCATTTTTGCTTATTTTCTAACTGCACTGCTTTTTTTTTAATGTAAGCTTTGAATGTTTTTTATTCTAGATACTAGTGCTTTCTCAAATAAGTGGCTTGCAAATATTTTCTCCCAGTGGTAGCTTATCTTTTCATGCACTTAACAGTCTTTTTTTTTTTTTTTGAAAAGGAGTCTTGCTCTGTTGCCCAGGCTAAAGTGCAGTGACTCCATCTTGGCTCACTGCAACCTCTGCCTCCCAGGTTCAAGCCATTCTCCTGTCTCAGCCTCCCAAGTAGCTGGGATTATAGGCGCCCGCCACCGTGCCTGGCAAATTTTTTTTTTTTTAGTAGAGATGGGGCTTCATCATCTCGGCCAGGCTGGTCTCAAACTCCTGACCTTGTGATCCAGCTGCTCTGGTCTCCCAGAGTGCTGGGATTACAGGTGTCAGCCACCACACCCAGCCTTAACAGTCCTTTACTGAGCAAAAGTGTTAAATTTTGATGGAGTCCAATTTATCAATTTTTCCTTTTATGGATTTTACTTTTGGTATCAAGTAAATAACTTTTTGCTTAGCCCTTGATTCCAAAGATTCTCTCCTGTTTTGTTTTTTTTTCTGAAAGTTTTATAGTTTTACATTTTAGTCTATTATCTGTTTTAATTTTTTTTTTTTTTTTTTGAGATGGCGTCTTGCTCTGTCGCCCAGGCTGGAGGGCAATGGTGGATCTCGGCTCACTGCAACCTCCACCTCCAGGGTTCAAACAATTCTCGTGCCTCAGCCTCCTCAGTAGCTGGGATTACAGGCGCCCGCTACCACACCTGGCTAATTTTTTGTATTTTTAATAGAGAGGGGGTTTCGCCATGTTCACCAGGCTAGTCTTGAACTCCTGACCTTAAGTGATCTGTCTGCCTCGGCCTCCCAAAGTGCTGGGATTACAAGCGTGAGCCACTGTGCCCTGCCTGTTTTAATTTTATATAAGGTGTAAGACTTAGATTTAGATTCACTTTTTTAACCTATGGATGCCTAATTGCTCTAGCACCATTTGGTGAAAGGCTATCTTTCCTCCACTGAACTGCTTTTGCATCTCTGTCAAAAATTAGCTGGGCGTATTTGTGTATTTCTTGTTTTTTTTTTTTTTTTTTTTTGAGACGGAGTTTTGCTCTGTTGCCCAGGCTGGAGGGCAGTGGAGCAATCTCAGCTCACTGCAACCTCCGCCTCCTGGATTCAAGCAATTTTCCTGTCTCAACCTCCCAAGAAGCTGGGACCACAGGCGCATGCCACCATGTCCAGCTAATTTTTGTATTTTTAGTAGAGACAGGGTTTCGCCATATTGGTCAGGCTGGTCTCAAACTCCTGACCTCAGGTGATCTACCTGCCTCAGCCTCCCAAAGTGTTGGGATTACAGGCGTGAGCCACTGTGCCTGGCCGTGTGTATTTCTGGGTTCTCTTTTCTGTTCCACTGATCTATGTTTACCAGTACCACAGTCTTGATTATTGTAGCTATATAATATGTTTTAAGATCAGGTAGACAAATTCCTCTCATATTGCTCTTTTTAAAAATTGTATTAACTATTCTAGTTATTTTGCCTTTCTGTACAAATTTTAGAATAGTTTTGTGTATTTCTACAAATAAATCTTGCTGGGATTTTGAAATGAATAACATTAAATTTGTATATCAATTTGGGGAGAATTAACATCATTACTATGTTGAGTCTCCCAATCTATTAACATGGTATGTCTATTTATTTGTATCTTCTTTGATTTTTTTCATTAGTTTTATAATTTTCAGCAAACGGTCCTGTATACATGTTTTGTTAGACTTCTACCTAGGTATTTCATTTTGTGAGTGATTGTAAGTAGTGTATTTAAACATTTGATGCCCACATGTCCACTGCTAGCTTATAGAAAGACAATTGATTTAAAAAAATTTGATTTTCAAGATGGGGTCTTGTTATATTGCTCTCAGGCTGCATTCAAACTCCTGGGCTCAAACAATTCTCTTGCTTTACCCTCTTGAGTAGCTGGTCAGGCGCATGCACCACTGCTCCTGGCTACAATTGATTTTTGTATGTTTATTTTATATTCTACAATGTTGCTGAATAACCATTACTTTTGTTTTCCATTGCTGCTTTCAAGATTTTCTCTTTATTTTTGTCTTTTAGCAGTTTCACTATACATACACGTAGGTGTAGTTTTCTTATGTTTTGGGCTGGTATTTCTTTAAATACTTTTTCTGCCCCTTTCCTTTTCTTCTAGAACTCCAACCATAATAATGTTGGACTGCTTGATATTGCCTCCTACTGAGACTTTTGTTCATTTTTATTCAATCTTTTTTTAAAAAAATATTTGTTTGTTTTTTCTTCTTTTTGAGACAGAGTCTCGCTCTGTCACCTGGGGTGGGGTGCAGTGGTGAGATTGCAGCTCACTACAACTTCCGCCTCCCAGGTTCAAGCCATTCTCCTGCCTCTGCCTCCTGAGTAGCTGGGACTACAGGCTCCTACCACCACGCCCAGCTAATTTTTAAATTTTTGGTACAGACAGGGTTTCGCCATGTTGGCCAGACCTCAAGTGATCCGCCTGCCTTGGCCTGCCAAAGTGCTGGGATTACCTGGCCATTTTTCTTCAATCTTTTATCTCTCTATTCTTCAGATTAAATAATTTCTATTAATCTATCTCATTTTTTATTTTATGTTTTAAGACACAGTCTCGCTCTGTCACCCAAGCTGGAGTGCAGTGGCTTGATCTCGGCTCACTACAACCTCCGCCTCCTGGGTTCAAGAGATTCTCCTGCCTCAAATTCCCAAGTAGTTGTGACTTCAGGCACGTGCCACCACGCCCAGCTAATTTTTGTATTTTTGGTGGAGACAGCGTTTCACTATGTTGGCCAGGCTGGTCTCGAACTCCTAATCTCAGGTGACCCACCCACCTCGGCCTCCCAAAGTGCTGGGATTACAGGCATGAGCCACCATGCCCAGTCTGAATTTTTATTGATCTGATTCTTCTGTCATCTCAATTCTCCTGTTAAGCCAGCCTAGTAAAATTTTTATTTCAGTTACTGTAGTTCTCAGTCTTTGGATTCTATTTTGTTGTTTTTTAAAAGTTTCCATTTCTCTGTTGGGATTCTCTCTTTTCACTTGTATCATGCTTTCCTTCGCTTTTTTGAATATATTTGTAATGGTTACTTTCAAGTCTTTGTTAAATCTATAATCTGGATCCATTTGGAGTTAGTGTCTATTGGCTGCTTTTTATCTTGAACATTGGTTATATAGTCTTGTTTCTTTACATGTCTAGCAAGTTTTAGTTGAAGGTAAAATGTTATAGTGACTTTGGAATCTGTTTTGTTTTTCTGAGAACTGTTAATTTTTTGGTACTAGTAAGCAGTTAATTTACTTAGACTCAAACTGTGAAATCTGTCATACCTGCAGCAGCTAATGTTTCTGCTCAGTTTCCTGGTTTCTAGCTTCTCCTTTTTTAGCCTAACTCCCTGACAGTCTCCACTGAGCTTGAGCTTGTGTAGGGTAGTGGTAGTCTGGACAGATTCTATAATCATATTTTAGGGCTTATCCTCTCTGTGGATCTTTTGCTTCTAGGGATCTCTCCTAAATTTTCAATTGCTTTGCCAGTCCTGAGTTCTACCCTCTGACACCTCAAGCCACTAAGGCTTTCACTTTCTGTCATCCAAGCTGTGTGTTCAACCTGCACATAGCTCAGAAAATGCACTCAATCAAAGGCACAGCAACCTTGCAAATCACACCAAGAAGCAGTTCAGTATATCAAGGGTAGACTCTCTTCCAGTTTCTGCCTATTTTTCCTCAGGCTCTTTGGTGTTTACCATGGAAATACATTATTTAATGCTGACACAGGGATTTGGGAAGGGTTTCTACTGAGATTTTGGATCTTAGTCCTTCTGCATTTCCCTCATTTCCAAAATTTCCCCTTTAAATTTTCAGTTACTCAGCTGATTTAAACTTTTATCAATCTGCACGCTTGAGTGGGTGCTGGGAGGGTGGGTGGTGGCTGAGGAGCACTTCCAGGCAAGAAAGCCATAAACTTGCAATAGTTACCTGATGCTCTTAATTTCTACCTGCCTCTGTTCATTTTCCAGTGACTTCAAATACTTGCTTTTAACATTTTTTCCAGTTTTTATGATTTTCTGTAGAGGAATGGCTTAAATTCTTTCCACTGTCATTTCCGGAAGTTTCCTCTATTATCGTTTGAGAGTGGCTGTGGGTGGTGCTGAAATTTCACTAGTGAATATGTTTCTTCCCCCATCCCTACAAAATTTCAAAGAGATCCTAGAAAAACTAATTCAAGGTAGAGGTTAACATTTTTTCCTCCACTGTTCCAAACGGGAAGACATATGCCTCTTTCCTTCTCCCACTTTAAACCATTAACTTTTTTGTATATAACAAATGTTACTTTTCTTGTATGTCATCTCACTGGCCCTCTACTGTTAAGGTAAAATATGGTTTTCTGGTCACTACTGCTCCCCAACTATGACTGTTTGCAAAACAGTTTTCTTTTTTATTAAAAAAATTTTATTTTGTAAAACCACTTGCAAACAACAAAATAGTTTTCTATATTGTGGTAAATGGCAAGGGCACTGCATGAATCCTAAGGGCCCCAGTGTTGTCATGTTAGCTGTCTGTCTGCCCTGTTAGTTCCACTGGGTAAAGGACTGTGCTAATGGGGTCATGTTGGGAGGCTGATTCTTCTGTGAGCCACTCAAATCAATAAAACCTACTGTTGGACCACAAACCATTCCTGATCCTGACCAGACAATGCATTATAGGGGAAATGGGCTATAGTATGTACAGATCAGAGTCAATTCCTTAGCAGTATTAGTATGAAATGGCTTAAAAGTATACATCCACACTTGACATGGGTCACAACTTCACTTTTTTTTTAGACAGAGTCTCGTTCTGTCCCCCAGGCTGCAGTGCAGTGGTGCAATCTTGGCTCACTGCAACCCCTACCACCCAGTTTCAAGCAATTCTCCTGCCTCAGCCTCCCAGGTAGAAAAAATTCAGGACAATAAGGCTGGGCGTGGTGGTTCACGCCTGTAATCCCAGCACTTAGGGAGGATAAGGCGGGCAGATAACTTGAGGTCAAGAGTTTGAGATCAGCCTGGTCCAACATGGTGAAACCCCCTCTCTACTAAAAATACAAAAATTAGCTGGGTGTGGTGGCACGCCTATAATCCCAGCGACTCGGGAGGCTAAGGCAGGAGAACTGCTTGAACCTGAGAGGTGGAGGCTGCAGTGAGCTGAAATCACATCACTGCACTCCAGCCTGGGCAACAGAGCGAGACTCTGTCTTAAAAAAAAAAAAAATTCAGGACAATAGACAATATTCTATTCTTCAAATACAAAAGTCACACACCAGTCCATGAGCATGGAATATCTTTCCATTATTTGTGTCTTCTACAATTTCTTCTATTAATGTTGTATAGTTTTCAGTGTCCAGGTCTTTCTTCCTCCTTGGTTAAATTTCTTCCTAAGTATTTTTTCTTGTAGCTATTTTAAGTGGGATGGTTCATTATTGGAATGTTCGTTGAACATCAGTATTGTTAAAATGTCCATACTACCTAAAGCAATCTATAGATTTAATGTAATCCTTCTCTATCAAAATTCCAATGTCACTTTTCATAGAAATAGAAAAAAAAATCCTAAAATGCATATGGAACCAGAAAAAACTGAATTGCCAAGGCAATCATGAACAAAAGAACAAAGCTGGAGGCATCACACTATCTTATTTCAAATTATACTACAAAGCAATAGTAATTAAAACAGCATGATACGAGCATAAGCACAGACTCATTGACCAAGGGAACAGAATAGAGAACCCAGAAATAAACCCACACATGTATGGTCAATTGATTTTTGACAAGGGTGCCACATGTACACACTGGGAAAACGATAGTCTTTTCACTAAACGGTGTTGGGAAAACTGAATATCTGCAGAAGAATGAAATTGGACCCTTATCTCACTCAATATATAAAAATTAACTCAAAATAGACTAAACACTTAAGCCTGGAAACTGTAAAACTACTAGAAGAAAATAGGGGAAAAACTACACAAATTGCTCTGAACAATAACTTTTCAGATTTAATCCCCAAAGTGCAAGCAATTAAAGCAAAAATAGACAAACGGGATTACATCAAAATAAAAAGCTTCTGCGCAAAAAAGAAAACAATTAGCAGAGTGAAGACACAACCTACGGACTGGAAGAAAATATCTGCAAGCCATATGTCTGATAAGGGGTTGGTATACAAAATACATAAGGACCTCAAACAACTCTATAGAAAGAAAACAAATAACCTGATTTTTAAATGGGCAAGGAACCTGAATAGACATTTCTCAAAAGAAGGCATACACATGACCAATAGATATATCAAATAATGTTTAACATACTAGCCATTAAGGAACTGCAAACTAAGACACAATGAGATATCACCTCGCACCTGTCAGAATGACTATTATCAAGGGGCAAAAGATAAAGAATGCTGGTGTGGACGCTGAGGAAAGGGAACCCTTATTACATTGTTGGTGGAAATGTAAATTAGCACAACCACTATGGAAAACACTGTGGAGGTTCCTACAAAAACTGAAAATGGAATTGCTATATGATCCAGCAATCCCACTTCTGAGTATTTACCCAAAAGATATGAGATCAGTAAAATGTCAAAGAGATATACGTACACCCATGTTCACTGCAGTATTATTTACAATAGCCAAGTTATGGTATCAATCTATATGTCCATCAACAGAAAAATGGATAAAGAAAATATGGCATATATAGACAACAGAATAGTATTCAGGCTTAAGGAAGGAAATTCTTTCATTTGTTAGTGGAGAACACCATGCTAAGCAAAATGAGTTGGACACAGAAAGACAAATACTGCATATTCTCACTTATATGTGGAATCTAAAACAATGAACTCAACAGAAGCAGAGGGTAGAATGATGGTTACCAGAGGCTAGATGGGTGGGAGGAATGGAGAGACGATGGCCAAAGGGTACAAAGCTTCAGTTAGACAGGAGGAATAAGGTTTTTTTCTTTGCGACATACTGTACAGCATGATGAATATAATAATGTATTGTACATTTCAAAATCAATGAGAGTAAATTTCAAATGTTTTCACCACAAAAAAATAAGCATGTGAGGTGATAGATATGTTAATGAGCTTGATTTAATTATTCCACTTTGTATGCCACAAATATACACAACTATAATTTGTCAATTTACAATTTAAAAAATTAAACAAATTTTAATTTATCTAAGGAGAATGATCTAAATTCAAGAAATGAGATTGAATTTGAGAATTTTCTTTCACACAAAACACTAAATCTTTTAAAAAAATTTTTTAATATTTTTAATTCTATTATTATTGTTATTTTAAAGGGATGGGGTCTCACTATGTTACCCAGGCTAATCCTGAACTTCTGGGCTCAAGTGATGCTCCCGTCTTGGCCTCCCAAAGTGCTGGGATCACAGGTGTGAGCCACTGTGTTCAGCCAACACTAAATCTTTGATAGTACTTTACCTTATAATAAAAATGAACAAGATAAAATTCCCTGCCAGCACCAATTCATAGTCAAATTTTCTTGTTGAGAAATTGTAACAGAGTCCAGATGTTTTACAGTGTTGATATCTTACCTTTTCTTTTTGCTTATGATCATATCCATGGTTTGGAGCAGTCGCCGTTCCAGGGCTAGAATATCTGTGTCAGTCACATTCCTACAAAAAGCACAAACTGCTAGCAAAATGTTTTGGGGTCCCACTCTTGGGCATGATACAGGGTATCTGGAGAGACACACAGACTTCAACTTTACCCACTACTTTTTTCTAGAAAATAATAAAATGACCATAATAAACTAAAATGCTTTTGCTCTCATTTCTTATAGCTAACCCTCTGGGATCTCAGGGAAATGGAATTTACCCAGCTCTCTTACAGTTTTTCTTAGCTTTGATCCAGTGACATTTATATATATACATACATAT
>NW_016803318.1:430091-441386 GCF_001698545.2 Rhinopithecus bieti
CTGGGATATCAGGGAAATGGAATTTACCCAGCGCTCTTACAGTTTTGCTTAGCTTTGATCCAGTGACATTTATATATATACATACATATATATTTAAATATTTTTATTTTATTTTTTATTATACTTTAAGTTCTGGGATACATGTGTAAAACGTGCAGGTTTGTTACATAGGTATACACGTGCCATGGTGGTTTGCTGCACCCATCAACCCGTCATTTATTTATGAAAGAGTCTTGCTCTGTCACCAAGGCTGGAGTGCAGTGGCGTGATCTCAGCTCAGTGACATTTAGGATGTATGTTTAAGCACACTATTAACTTTGTATTGTCTTCTACTAGGAACTAAACTGCTGAAGTTGGGGTTGGTTTATACTGCTGGTCACTAGAAATGTGCCTTTAAAAAGTGGGAGGGGAGTGTCAGATTGAAATTTGCCATTCAAAATATAAATGAATGTAGGACAAACAGCAAAGGCAAGCAGTACAAGTGATAAGACTTATTTAGAAAGATTTCCAGGTCAATGCCCATAGGGACAGAGGAAGAGAAGAATAAAAAGACAGTGTCATAGATCTAATATATAATCTTAAAGATGGTGGCATAATATGACATATATATTCAAGAAGTAATGGGGCAAAAAAGAAAGGATGCAAAGCGCTCTGTTACCTGAGGAAGTAAGACATGTAAGTGTATGGGCAGTTGACAGCACCAAATCCAGAAAGGAGGGCCATGAGAGTCACTCCAATCACACCAACCCGGCTGATGAGCTGTTCTATGGATAAGATCCCTAAAAACATCAAGGCACATTAATGCCAGGCAACACAGATAAAATGGCTCTCATCTGTACTGCAAAAGGAAACATTACTGAAAACATTAACCATTACACATAACTAACTCATACAAGCCAACTTTTAATTATTAATGTGTAGATGATAAGAGTATAATAAATATACTAAATATAGTACATAGAGTATAATATATATAGTATATAAATATAGATAATAAATAGAGTATAGTAAATATACTAAAAGTTTACAGATTTTCCTCTTGTCCTATATGCTTCAGAGTGATCTCTTTTATTGGGTGATAACAGTAAAATAATAACAACAATAATCATAAATAACAATCATTGACTGTTTACTCTTGGTAGCATGAATGCTAACAAAGCAAAGTACTTTTAGTAAAAGCATCGGCAAAAAAAACTAGAAAAGTAAATCTGCTGGAAAAGTATAAATAGCAGGAAATATTTGGTGCTAGTTATCTTTGATATATATGTATTTCCCCTAAGGTGATACTCTTTTGCTTTTGTCTTATTCTTTTTTGCATCCAATAAACACAGAATTCATCTAATAAATGAGCTACACTTATAGATGAATGAGTAATTCAAAGGCAAACACATCATTTTTAGATTATAAATTGTATCCTAATTATCAATTGTTTCACATCACTTGAGAATGCTGAAAATCAACTTAGCAGTGAAAATAAATACTGCCGGTTGATGTATTTGGGATAAATGAGAGAAAGCAATGCTGAAGAATAACTCAGTAAGTTTGCCGTTGCAGAAAAAGAATGGTTTTAATTGGTTTTCACTTTTATTTCTAGGATAGAATTCACTTCAGCCATCCACTCCTATGGTCAAATGCCAGAGCTATAATTCAGGAATTCTGTCAGCTTCAAAACTGAAAATTCCAATATTCCTTTTCTGACTACTGGCCTCCCTTCCTA
This sequence comes from Rhinopithecus bieti, assembly GCF_001698545.2. NCBI lineage: Eukaryota > Metazoa > Chordata > Mammalia > Primates > Cercopithecidae > Rhinopithecus > Rhinopithecus bieti. The sequence goes on from NW_016803318.1 coordinate 431,809, forward strand.
GTCTTCGAGTTCTCTTTCTCCTTTATTTCCACTACACTCGTTTTAGAGGTCAGTGCACTGCTTCTCCATTCTTCACCTAGCTTGGACTCCAGGCTTGCTGGCTTCAAATTCTCTCACCAGGAGCCTCAATCTCCTAATATCTTCCTTCTGAGGCGCTAATCCTACAAATTCCCAACTCTGGATCAGTCTAACACTCTGCCTTCCCTGTGCCCATGTTTTGCTGCCTAAAATTGCTAGAATGCATACTGATTTTGGAGCCATTACAAATGTATGGTCTCCGGTCCTAAGAGAGCTCTCATACTACTGACTAATCCTTATCTTGCCCTTGGTCAGCCATCTCTCTCCATTGTCTTTGGCAGTTACTCTTTATTTTTCCTACCTTTGTCCTTCTCCTTTGCCAATGTCCTTATTATAAAAGACATAAGCTATTAGACATAAACTACCTTCACTCTACACTATGGTCATGAATTTTCTCCTGGTTGCAAAATTCAACATTTTCCAATTCTTCTTTTATTGGCTCTTTTATAACATTGAATATACATCTGCAATCATCCTCCCAGCTTGTCTCCTTCAGAACAAAGTAGCATCCAAAGCTGACTTCTCCACTTGTGCTTCTGATCTTCTCTGGGCCCTGGGAACTGTCTCATCCTTTTATGTGAGTTCTGGGATATTGCTGGTGATAATCTTGGTGCTATTTGTTTTTGGTTTTCTGTCATGGGGGTAAGTGAAGCCAGCTTGCCCCTACCCCACCATCTTGGAACTAGAAGTCACCATACTTTTGATTGTATTCAATCCCTTCCACCTCTTTCAGAGTCTTGTTCCATCATCTGTCTCCTCTCTCTTGTATATTCAATATTTCCTTCTTTGCTAGTTCTTTCTCTTTAGTTTCAAGTCTCTTTTCTAAGAGAAATTCTGTTCTTGGCTTTGAGTTTACCTGTAGTTACCAATCCCCATCTATTTCCTCCTTAATAGCCAGGCTTCTTAAAAGAAGTTTATAGTTATTGTCACCTTTTCTTTACCTCCAGTTCATTCCTTAACTGACTGCAATCCAGCTTTCTTCCCATTCTTCTACATTGAATGAAATCACTTTCACTAATAATTGTAATGGCAATATAATAGGTAATATGCATCAAGCACATGCTATGACTAGGCACTGTTCTAAGCACTTCACGTGTTCTAATTCATTTAACCCTCATAACAATCCTACGAGGTAGATATTATTGAAAACTTAATTTTACATATGAAGAAATGGAGGCACAAAGAGGTTAAGTAACTTAGTCAAGGCCACAGAGATAAAAGGGGCAGAGTCAGGTTTCAAGTGCAGTCTAGCTCCAGAGTCTAGGCTTTAATCACTACAACACTTTGGTAATAAGTTTTTTCCTGGTTGCAAAATTCAACATTTTCCAATCCTTGTTTTATTGGCTCTTTTATGACACTGAATCATTTTTGTTTAAAATTATTTTATATTCTTGGCTTCCACAACACTATTTCCCAAGGATTACCCTTTTACTTCTCTAATTGCTTTTTCTCAGTCACTTCTTGCTCTGTATGGACCAGAGTTCTCTCTTTCCCTTCAGTATACACAGTTTTTGGTTGGGTGATCTCACCAACTTCCCCAGCTTCACCTAATGGCATTTAGTTGATGATTTCTAGTTGTTTAGATTCCTGGAGTCATCTCTATGAGGACTGATACATGTATACTTTTTCCCTAAGCTCCTGATTTGTACATCCAATTGCTTATTTAACATCACCTGGATATGCATAGGTAACTCAAATTCAGCATATACCAAACTAAAATTATCTTTCTCCTCAACTTGTTCCTTCTTCTGCATTATCTGTCTTAGAAAATGACATAATCACCATAATAATAAAATCTATACACTATACGATTACTCTCCATTCTATCTCTCGCCTTTCCTTGAATACACCAAGGTCTTTCTGCCTCAGGGCTTTATACGATGTCTCTTGTGCCTTCTTGGTGGGTCTTCCTTTGGTCTTGTCCTTTAAATCTCAGCTTAAATATCGCTGTCTCAGAAAGGGTGGATCTAACTACTTACACTACATTATCTGCATTTTTCTCTATCACAGCAACCTGTTCACTCCTTGATGACAAAGATCACAATTGGCAATCATTTATTTATATATTTACCTCTTTACTGTCTAGTTCCACCCACAAGACTGTAAATTTCAGGGGGGCAGAAACCAAGTTTGTTTTGTTTGTGGTTTATTTCCAGTGCTTAATTTATACAAAGTAGATGCTCAATAAATATTTGTGTAATGCTCAATAAACGAAGCAATCCTCACCTAAATTCTGTTGATTCTACTTGCTATATACCTCTTGAATTTGCAACCCCTTTACAAGAAGACATCATGTCTTATTGATCTTTGTTTTCCTTACTGCCTGGCACATAGAAGGTGTTCAACAAATGTTTGTTGACTATAATATCACTCAATAACATAAAAAATCCAAGGGATTAATATGGGTTATTAAATATGAAAAAATGAAAAAATTCCCCCCTCTACCTTTATTCCTTTTAACATGGTGTCTTTGTCCTTTTATTACATATCTTTTTATGGTTTAAAGTACTTTGTAGATACTATTTACTTAATCTTAGCATTTCTATGAAGTAGGAGTCAGTCATCATTATCCTCATTTACCAGTTAATACATGGAAAGTCAGATGAATAAGGAGACTAGCAGAAGACCATTTCACCTTTGCCACCTGCTCACACAGATTCCTTACAGTCTTTTGTAATCTCTCTGACTCTTTCCCACTAAAGACATTCCAAGGTTCAGGCACCACACAAGAAGTACTTTTATGGAATTTTTTTTTTTTTTTTTTGAGTCTCGCTCTGTTGCCGAGGCTGCAGGGCAGTGGCATGATCTCAGCTCATTGCAACCTCAGCCTCCTGGGTTCAAGCAATTCTTGTGTCTCCAGCCTCCGGGGAGTAGCTGGGATTACAGGCATGCGTCACCATGCCTGGCTAATTTTTGTATTTCTAGTAGGGACGGGGTTTTGCCGTGTTGGCCAGGCTGGTCTCTAACTCTTGGCCTCAAGTGATCTCCCTGCCTTGGCCTCCCAAAGTGTTGGGATTATAGGGGTGAGCCAACCTGCCCAGCCCATTTTTTGGGTGGTCTCCACAGCAATAAACAACTACAGTGGTTGTTGGGACAGTCCTGGAAAAGCTCTAGGAAGGTAGTGTAAGGCTGGTTGCTTCTCAGCTACCATCTAAACTTTCCTTCCTCCTTACTTATCTTAGAGGGTTAAATAAATTAAGATACCTGAACATTCAGTCATAAAACTGTAATGCCTATTGGAGTACAATGGAAAGAAGAAAGCTGAAACTGTCTCCCGAGCTTTCTCCCTCAGTGTCCTTTTCAGGGTCATCCCACAGAATTTAGAAAAAGGGGTGGATGAAAGGACAATAGATACAGCGGCCTTCATCTTCCCTTTGGTGTGTCCTGGCCGCACTGGTCATGTGAGCTGAATGCACACAGAAGAAAGCTGGAGAAAGGTGTCAGAGTCAGGTCTTTGTATTGCATGTGAGCCTGTGTTTGCCATGTCAGCAGCCCTGGGGGCCTTTTGTAACTCTTCTCTCTGACTTCTACCATCACAGATAAATGTGTCTGTCTGTGGGTTTCTTTGAAACAGGTTTATATGAGAACTATACTGCCAGGACTCTTTAGTGCAAGTCTTTCCTTTCGTTGACCATTGACATAGGCATGCTGATCACATTAGCGTTTCCTAAATTCCTATCCAGAGTGTTAAAGTAGTAAACTCATTTACCACTTTGGAGAGACTCAATTTTCTTCCATTCACTGATTCAAAGAACATGTATTAAAACACTTGTTGTGTGTTAGGTTCCACACTAGGGCACGAGGGATACAAAGACAAATAACATGTAGTTTTCTGATCTCAGGGAGCCCACAGGTTGATGAGGAAGTTGGAAAAGGAAACATGAAATTTTAAGTTTTATAGATGATATAGATACCTTGAGTTGGGAGGAATTAATATCTCCTAATGATGGCCAGGAAAATCTTCCTAAAGGAATTGACAAGAGTTGAATCTAGAAAGGATAAATAGGCATTTTCTAGGTAGACAGGGTTGGTGAAGGATTGTCCAGGCTGATAGAACAGCTCTAGAAACTTGAGGCTGGGTGTGGTGGCTCACACTTGTGAGCACTTTGGGAGGCCAAGGTGGGTCGATCCCCTGAGCTCAGTTCAAGACCATCCTGAGCAATGTGGAGAAACTCCATCTCTACAAAAAAATACAAAACTTAGCTGGGTGTGGTGGCATTCGCCCGTAGTCCCCGTTACTCAGGAGGCTGAGGTGGGAGGATCACTTGAGCCTGGGAGACAGAGGTTGCAGTGAGCCAAGATCATGCCACTGCACTCCAGCCTGGGTAAGAGTTAGACCTATCTCAAAAAGAAAATAAATAAATAAACTTGAAATAACTTCACAGGACTGGAGAATGCAACATGTATAGAGAGCAGTAGCCAGGCCATAAAAGGTCTCATACGCTACCTAAGAGTTTGAATGTTTTTGGTAGGCTGGTGTTATGTTAAGTTTTCTGGCCTTTAACATTATTTGAAATCTTGAAACAGTTATTCTTATTTTAAAAATACACAACTATTTATTTGGTATTGCATATGCTTTTCAAAACTGCGTATCTCCTCTGATCTTACTGCAGGAGAGTCTCATAACCTCTCTCTCCTGAAATTCCTGCTATAGGCAATGAGTATACGTGGAAGGGTGTGTGGGAGGTATGACAGATTCTATAATAGACACTGGCTCATTCAACATTAATTCCAATATCCTTTTCTAGCATTTGTTTTGGTACTACAGAGTTTAGAAAGCCAAACACTCCTTCTCAGACTTCCTTGAGGCTAAGGTTCTAAATGTTACCTAGGTTTCACCAAAAAACCAGGCCCATGTGAGGCCTCAGAGGCAGAAATGAACAATGTAAGAGTGGTGATAGCACTTAGGAGCTCAAACAGCTGGGACTGAGGTCCCTGATGTCATAGACCCTGAGTGGCATGTGATGACTTCAGTGAGGTTTTCTAGCTTAGTATTGTGGCATAGTTGGGTATTTCTCTTCACCATACAGCAGTTAAGGTTTGCATTCCTGCTTTCCTAGAAAGTCTATAAATTGCCTGACACTGTATAATTAATCACTTTCTGCTTTAAATTAGTTACAGTAGATTCTGTTTTCTGCAATAAGAACCCTGATAATAGATATGGCAGGATGGTGAATGAACAGGTATAAATATATTTTTAAAAAGGTTCTAGCATGAAAGCTGCAGTATATTTATTACAGATGGGCTCTCTAATCTTTTTAAGATAGATTCATACATACTTCTGAAATAGTTCTGGAAGGACTTGTTAGCTGAGGTACTTTGTTCATTGATTTTAACTTAAAAATTAGGGCTCTGCCAAATCTCGTTTTAAAATAAACTTTTTTTGGCCGGGCACGGTGGCTCAAGCCTGTAATCCCAGCACTTTGGGAGGCCGAGATGGGTGGATCACGAGGTCAGGAGATCGAGACCATCCTGGCTAACACGGTGAAACCCCGTCTCTACTAAAAAAAAATACAAAAAACTAACCGGGCGAGGTGGCGGGCGCCTGTAGTCCCAGCTACTCAGGAGGCTGAGGCAGGAGAATGGCGTAAACCCGGGAGGCAGAGCTTGCAGTGAGCTGAGATCCAGCCACTGCACTCCAGCCTGGGCGACAGAGCTAGACTCCGTCTCAAAAAAAAAAAAAAAAATAAAAAAAAAAAAATAAACTTTTTTTGTTAGAGGGGAGACACCGATTATTGGAAAGCTTTTCTTTATCTACTAATTGTGGGCATTTTATGTCACCTTTCCCCAAATACGTATGCTTCCCTAATGTATCTTTATCATCACTTAAACAGTGGCCATTTACCTTTTGGGTCACAGACCCCTTTGGAAATCTGATAAAAGTTTATTGATACCTTACTTCCAAATACACATACAAATATATTCCTGTAGTCCCATATACAATATGAGTTAGACACCGTTCTCTTTCCTTATACCCTTTAAGTAAGTATATTCAGTAAAGGAAGGTCAAAAATTCCTACTTCAGAATGATAGAAGTGAGTTCCAAAACCAGCATTAGTTATCTCTTAGAATAAAGGAGAAAATGTGGTTCAAAATCAGACATTTTTCAGAGAAATAGCTTGCTATCCTCCTCAAAATCAGAAAATTTTTTTCCCAATCCCAAGAACCTATGAATTAATAAATTATTTCCCCAAATAAATTTTTCCCCAAGAAATTTAATTAAATGTTTTGAAATCAGAAAATTAAACAAAGCTTCTCCCTCCCTTCCTCTGCCCTCCCATATATACTCACCATGTTTTGGGCTGAGAATGGGAAAGGGATCTCCTAGTTTCCAGAAGAAATACATAAAGGTCAGCCATAAGAGACAGGAAAAAAGCAGTCGTTGTTTATGCACTGAGACAGAGGAGACAAAACTGTTAGGAAAAACAGATATAGGTTAAAGAGCTTGCTCTATTTAAAAATATAAGATAATGCTAATTAATATTTGGCTGCTAATTCACTTGGCAAATGAGTGATGAACAGTATAATTTTTGGTGAAAGCATCCTTACCATCGTAAGAGAAATTTAGCTGAATTTAAGATGTGGGATGAATTAAAGGAGACATTATTAATAGGTAGAAAAATAAAGTTGTGGCAGAACAAATAACCTAATCATTCACTCAATATTTACTTTGTGCCAATTCATTCAATATTTATTTTATATTTATTTTTAAGATGTTATGTGTGAGGTGTCCTCAAATAGTGGTAGCTACTGAAAGTTAATGTAGAAATGAAGCTATTCACAATCTAAGTCCCCTCAAATACTCATCTCAATCTATGTGCTGACTGAGAGGGCAAAATACTTACATAGTCGGATGTTGCTCACAATAAAATAGCCAATGTAAAAAGGCACCATGAAAACCAGGATCAGCAGAATTACACACAGGTTCATTTTCCAGTGAAAATAACGTGAGCTGAAATAAATATCAAAGACTGTCACTACGAGGGAGAGAGGGCAGCAACTTTCTTTCTCTTTAGTCTTCCAAAGGGTCTTTTGCTCTTTGGACTCAATATTGAATATATCCTATCTAATCAGCCTACTAGACTCTTATAATCTACTCATTTGTAGAGATTAAAAAACACAAATTTTTGAAAGGTATATATGACCATCTTAACCTCTGAAGAATTTCATATATTAAAATAAGAATGTTTATGTTTTTGATCTATTCATAGGCAACATATACCACTAACATGTATCAACATAAGACATTGCTGGTAGAATGACTATTGTTTTACTCTCCCCTAGGAATCTTATTCCAATGTAAGAATTAAAGGAAAATAAATATTAACAGTAATAAATGCTATAAAGGCTCAAAATATTTCTTTTGTACTCTTGAAATAAACACCTGATTTGCATGAATTACTTTTATTAATTTATAAGATGTATTTTATTAAAACTTTTGTTAGCACTTTTATAAGTTTTAATGAGATATAATTTACCCATTTAAAGTGTACAATTCAATGGTTTTCATATACTCAGAGTTGGGCAACCATCACCTCAATCAATTTTAGAACATTTTCATTAGGCCATAAAGAAATCCTGTACCCATTAGCAGTCACTCCCTGTTTCTCCCTAACCTCCTCAGCTCTAGGAAACCACCAATATACTTTCTGTTTCTAGGAAACCACCAATATGTAATCTTTTATGACTGGCTTCTTTTACTTACCATAATGTTTGCAAGGTTCATCCATGTTGTAGTATCTATCAATAATTCCTTTTATGGTTGAACAATATTCATCCCATTATATGGATATATTATATTTTGTTTCTGGATTCATTAATTGAAGACATTGGGTTTTTGGCTATTACAAATAGAGATGCTATGAATGTGTGTGTATACATTTTGGTGTGGATGTATGTTTTCATTTCTCTTTAGGTAAAAATGGAGTGGAATTGTTGGGTCATATGATAAATCTATATTTAATCTTTTGAGGCACTCCCACTGTTTCCCGATGTGGCTGCATCATTTTACATTTTCCTCAGGAGCGTATGAGAGTTCCAATTTCTCCTCAGCCTCGCCAACACTTGTTATTGTCTGTTTTTTTTTTTTTGTTATTAGCCATTTTAGTGTGTGAGAAGTGGTATCTCACTGTGGTTTTGATTTGCATTTCCTTGATGGCTAACGGTACTGGGCATCTATTTATATGTGCTTACTGGCCATTTGTAGATCTTTGGAGAAATGCCTATTCAGATCCTTTATTCATTTTTTAATTGTACTATATTATTAAACTGTAAGAATTCTTGATGTATTTTAGATACGAGTCCCAGTCCATTATCAGATAGGTAATTTATAAAAATTTTTTCTTGTTCTTGGAATGTTTGTTCACTTTCTTGATGGTGTCCTTTGTATTTACCGATTTTAAATTTACTTAGGCCTTGTTTCAAAAAAGGTATAAGTGGTTAAATGGCTTACAAAGATAAATAAAATACAGGATGATGAAATGAACTATAAGGAAATATGAACAACAATGGTAACAGATAGGTAAAATATTGGGCTAAGCCTGATGGCTATTATAAAATAGAATTCTAGAAACTTGCTATGGGTAGGTCATAAATTTAGCTTTAAGTTTTCTAATGGTCAATGTGAAATAAAAAATTTGATCAGTTAGATAAAATCATTGTGTCTGCAAGAAAATAACAAATTAGGCCGGGCACGGTGGCTCAAGCCTGTAATCCCAGCACTTTGGGAGGCCGAGGCGGGCGGATCACAAGGTCAGGAGATCGAGACCATCCTGGCTAACACGGTGAAACCCCGTCTCTACTAAAAAAATACAAAAAACTAGCCGGGCGAGGTGGCGGGCGCCTGTAGTCCCAGCTACTCGGGAGGCTGAGGCAGGAGAATGGCGTAAACCCGGAAGGCGGAGTTTGCAGTGAGCTGAGATCTGGCCACTGCACTCTAGCCTGGGTGACAGAGCGAGACTCCTTCTCAAAAAAAAAAAAAAAAAAAAAAGAAAATAACAAATTAATTTCTCAAAAGAAGCATAATTATCATTTATTGTTACTGAATTGTTACTAAGATTACAATGAAATTTCTTCAAAGACTTCATAAAGGAGAAAATGCAAAGGCAATTAACAGTGTCATCAACAACATCCTTTCAAGAGAAATATCAGTTTCAGAGGGCTGTTTCTTACTGTTCCTTCCTTAGTACAGATGGCAGGCAACACAAAACAAACAGCCATTCAGTAAAAGCTACCCTACAGGGAGTGAACACCATTTAGACTAGATACGTTGACAGTTTTTCGCTCCTCCAGGTTAACCTACTTTAGAGCATTTAGAGAAGGAAATAAGGTGGACATCCTCCAGGCAATCCTACATAGTATTTCAGCTGAGTTTCTGAAAGATTTTGGGAGGCAGTGGGTTTGAAATAACAAGTGCAACTTTAATTGGCAGTACGGACTGCCCCCTTTCCCCCCCCCCCCCCCCCCCCCCCCCCGCCCCCCCCCCCCCCCCCGCCGCGGGC
>NW_016803318.1:444866-463541 GCF_001698545.2 Rhinopithecus bieti
AGGAATATTCTGGCCAAGATTCTCTTTTCAAAACGATTCTGAGTCCAGTCAATGGACAGTTATACTACATCATCAAGGTTCACATTTGTGTTCCATAATTGGGTGAAACACTAGCATGAAAAAACAGGTATAACTGAAGACATGTCTCAGACTGAACAAACCCAATCCTCTACATAACAAAGAAGAATCAGATTTCAGCAATGCTACTTCTTATCCTCTTTAACTAACTAAGAAATTTAAGAAATATACACTACAGTATGACTGATGTTTCTTACTATATGGGTTATTAACTATAAGTTAAAAGTTGGGGGACATCATCTACCAAAAACAGAAACTATAGCTTTAGAATAACTGAATCCTCTGTATCTATATTTAGATGAGTAGTTGGCAAACTATGGCCTGGCAGCCACCTGCTTTTACAAATTAAGTTTTATTAGAGCATGGTCATGCTCGTTTGTTTATATATTGCCTATGACTACTTTCGCTCTACAACAGCAGGGCTGAGTAGTTGCAATAGAAACCTTCTGGTCCACAGAAGCCTAAAATATTTACTATCTGTCCCTTTACAGAAGAAAGTCTGCCAACCCCTGCTTAAATAGCAGTGAAAGATGCAAGTTGTGATAATAAAATTTAATAACCATTATGTAAAATAATACTTGTCTATTCTCTATAGTCAAAGGATCTATATCTAGCTCATCCAAAAAAAGGTTTGGATTAATAAAGTTTAAAAGTAGGAGAACCAGAACATATTTCTATTTTACCATAATACATGTTATTCATTGTTCTATCAAGAGACCATTATTATCAACTCTGATTCTGTCTCACTCTTTTTTCCTAAGAGATGGGTCTCACTGTCTTGTCCAGTGATCACAGCTCACAGCACATTCTCAAACTCCTGGGCTCAAGGGATCCTCCTGCTTCAGCATCTAGTGTAACTGGGACTATAGGTGTGTACTACTACACTCTGCTAATTTTTTTAAAATTTTTTTGTAGAAAGTATACATATGTAACAAACCTGCACGTTATGCACATGTACCCTAGAACTTAAAGTATAATAAAAAATAAAAAAGAAAAAAAAATTTTTTTTTTGTAGAGACAGGGCCTCACTTTGTTGCCCAGGCTGGCCTTGAACCTCTGCACTTAAGTGATCCTCCTGCCTCAGCCTCCCAAAGTGCTGGGATTATAGGCGTAAGCCACTGTGTCTAGCCCCTCTCTCTTTTTTTAACCTTTCAATGTTTTGTGATTAACCATTTGTACAGTAAGTTTTTCTTTTTAATTCAAATTTTGTTTTCAACTCTGATTATTAAAGGATTTGAGAGTACAGTCTCTCTACCAGTTTCAAGTGTCAGTGGTCTATAATGAACTTATCTTGGCGCTGAGTCCTGACTTTAGAGTGAAAGACTACTTTACTCTTAAAGGTTTTTCCAGATAGTGATTAAAAAGTACAACAAAGTCTGCATAGCATAGCTGAACCCTACATATAAATGCCACTAAAAAAATTCTCAAGCTTGCAGATTAACAAGCAAGAAATATTTCAGATAGACTATCTAATAAACTAACAGGTCTATTATTCGGAAGGGAGTAAAGAGTTACTTTTAAAAAGTGTTTTAAGAAACACTTTAAATTCAAACAAACTTGACCATGACTGTAAAATCAATAAAAGTTAACTAAGTTAAGTTAAGAACTGGAGTTCAGTCTTCAGAGAGATTGTTAAGTATCTCTGAGGAACTCTAATCTTTTCAGGTAGAGATTTTCAATCGGCAGAGCAATGTGAAGGGCTGTTACTGGGATTCAGTCAGCGAGCAGTCCCAGAAAAATAAAGCTTCGAGGAGTGAAGCCTAGTCTGCGGCTTCACAGCCTCACTTCAATGAGTTCTTCGGAGTTAATGGTCAGATCTTTTTTTTCCTGGTTTCTCATAATCTTTGTCAAACCAGCTATTAGATGGCTGTGACCCATATCTGCTGTGATCATTGTAGTTACTGAGACTAAATTATTAACACAGTGGTTTTTTTTTTATCTGCTATGAGATCCAGATAGCTTTTCCACCGTAAAGAATGTAACACAGAACCCTTCAAGAGGAGTTATTCAGTACTCTTACTCACCTGCTATTCAATACTCCTAAGATTTCAAAGATGATGAGCTCAAACATGGTGCAAGAAAATGCAAATGTCACAGAGAAGATCACCTGTACAACATACTGACGTATCTGTTAAAAGCCAAATAGAAATTAGAAGTTATTTCCGAGTTTAAAAACTGAACTGATAACCTCCTTCTGGTTATAAGTCAGAAAACTTATTTTGAGGAAATTCTCAAGTCACTGGAAGTAAGGCCACAACAGCAACTTGCCTGGAGCTAAAGAAAAAGATCAAAGTAGGTGGCACTTCTGAATCATGAGTCACTATTACCAGCATCCTCTTGTGGATGAAGAATTTTGAGGACAAGAAGATGAAGTGACAGGGTCATAGGCAGCACTTAGAATTCCTGATGCACACTGACAAAAAACTGACAGATTCATATATAATGGTTAATGTTTAAAGGGGTTCTTCAACACTCTGCAGATCCTGGATCAGTTCTGGAACCTCCCTTGGGAGGCCTTAAAGTACTGGGCAGAAGAAAATCTCCAGAATTCCAGGCTCTTTCAGACAATAAACTCCCAGAGAAAGTTTAATGGAGAACATCCTAGAAACGACCCAATGTAGACTATAACCCCTGATCTTATTACTAATTAGGAAAACTAACTAGGAAATGTCCAGTCTAGGATGGTGATCTTCTGAATCCAAAGCTTAAGATAAAAACACCAGCTTTGTGTTGCAGGAAGTCAGGGACCCCGAATGGAGGGACTGGCTGAAGCTGTGGCAGAAGAACATAAATTGTGAAGATTTCATGGGCATTTATTAGTTCCCAAAATTAGGACTTTTATAATTTCTTACACCTGTGTTTACTGCACTCTCCGAATATAAATTGTGAAGATTTCATGGACATTTATTAGTTCTCCAAATTAATACTTTTATAATTTCTTCCGCCTGTCTTAATCTCTTAATCCCGTCATCTTCGTAAGCTGAGGATGTATGTCACCTCAGGACCCTGTGATGATTGCGTTAACTGTACAAATTGTTTGTAAAACATGTGTGTTTGAACAATACGAAATCAGTGCACTCTGAAAAAGAACAGAAGAGCGATTTTCAGGGAACAAGGAAAGATAACCATAAGGTCTGACTGCCTGCGGGGTCGGGCAGAATACAGCCATATTTTTCTTCTTGCAGAAAGCAGGTAGGAGAAATATCGCTGAATTCTTTTCCCAGCAAGGAATAATCTTGGGGAAGGAATGCATACCTAGGGGGAGGTTTATGAAGGCCGCTCCAGGAAGTCTGTCTTATGCGGTTGAGATAGGACTGAAATACGCCTTGGTCTCCTGCAGTGCCCTCCGGCTTACTAGGATTTGGAAATTCCAGCCTGGTAAATTCTAGTCAGACCAGTTGTCAGGTCTCGAACCCTGTTTCCTGTTAAGATGTTTATCTAGACAATGCGTGCACAGTGGGACACAGACCCTCATCAGTAATTCTAATTTTTGCCTCTGCCTTGTGATCTTTTATTGCGTCTGAAGCACTGATCTCTGTGACCCACTCCCTATTCATACACCCCCTCCCCTTTTGAAATCCCTAATAAAAACGTGCTGGTTTTGCAGCTCAGGGTCGCCGTCACAGTCCTACCAATATGTGATGGCACCCCCAGGGGCCCACCTGTAAAATTTCTCTCTTTGTACTCTTTCTCTTTATTTCTGAGACTGGCCGACACTTAGGGAAAACAGAAAGAACCTATGTTGAAATATAGGGGGCTGGTTCCCCTGATAGCCTTGGGATTTTGGTATTAACTTAGAATATAAGACTGGCAATTCAGGGCCAGATAGACACATGAAAGGGAACATTTGTGAGACATTATGAATTAAATTCTCTCCTGCAGAATAACTATTTGCTATTGGTGCATATCCTGATATGACTAAGGCATAACATATAACATCCTCCTTTCTCCTAACTTCTGGGGCTATATTTGGCTTCCTTTTTTCCCCCCTTTTTAAACTCAATTAAAGCCTAATTATATTCCTACAATCTAATAGCTTAGTATAGTACCTAATTTGGGTAAAACGCTTCTATCTTGGAAAATGGAACATAACTGTTTCCTTTAAATGGAGACATTTCTCCCTTGTCAATCTAAATTTCACATAGTGGCTAAGTATAACAAAAGTTAATTCTCTTCCTCACCTCATAGTCTTTAACACAATTGGCGCATGAAGAAAAGCCACCCCAACATCCAAAAAAACTAGTATCTGAAGAGAAAGAAGATAGAATGGCAATATATATTTCTTTTGAGAACTGTGTTACGAAACGTCCTTTTATGATAAAAGGTCTGCTAAACCTAGATGGATTAACTTATTCAGGAATTAAAGATAAGAATCTATCTTACAAGACCCTACTTATTAAAACGCGTTATGCAATTGGGAAATAAATGTTTAAAATGTTCTCTGAATGTTTCAATTATACCCAGTTACAGAGTATGCTTCAAGACAAAAAGGAAGTACCATAATTTTGATTTCCCATAATCTTATGATAATAAATACCATGAGCCAGAGGAAGTTCGCAAATAGAAAAGGAGGTCAGTGAGCCAAAGGTGTGGTGGCTCAACACTTGGTAATCCCCACAACTATTGGGGGATAAGGTGGGCAGATCACCTGGAGACCACGGAGCCGAGACCAGTTCTGGCCCAAGCAGGCGACAGCCCCGTTCTGTACTTGAAAAATACAAAATTCAGCATGGTGGGTGGACACCCTCGTAATCTCAGCTGCTCCGGAGGCTGAGGCATGACGAATCCTTGAATCTGGGAAGGCAGAAGTTGCAAATACGCCAGTATCGTGCCACTGCATTACAGCCCCTGGGTGAAGTAGAGTGAGACTGCCGGCCTCAAAAACAAAAAAAAAGAAAAGAAGTCCAAAGTGGAGAACTTGCCTTTCTTATGGATTGATCCCTGATTCGCAAGTATTTTCAAAAAAATACACCCTGGCAACATGGTGAAAATCCATTCCCCTCTACCAAAAACACAACCCATAAAAATGAGCCCTGGGGGTGGGGTGGCGGTGTTGCTAGTAGTTCTCAGCCACCCTGGGAAGGCCAAAAGGGTGGGGAAGATCACCTGAAAGCTACGGAAGGTTGCAGGCTGCGCAGTGGAGCCATGACTGCAACCACTGTGCCCTCAGCCTGGGCGCAAAAACAGAAGGTGAAGCCCTGGTCTCAAAATAATAAAAATAAATCCAATTTTAAAAAAAACACAAACCTTCACGGGAAAAGGAAAGTTGAACCAACAAGTAGACGAAGCAGCTAAAGCCTAATGTGTTTTTATATATGTTTCCTTCCAGAGAGTTTTCCTTAGCTTCTCACAACCATCCCTGCCCCTAATCTACATCAAGTGGTCTTTCATTCTCAGTGTAAGCTGAGAGATTGCCCACTGGACCCTCCCCTGTTGTCAGCGTTTTGTTTCAACTGGCCAGAAGGACCGTCAGCCACACGAACAGGCCCTTGACAAAGCTGGTCTGTAGTCCAAAAACAGAACTGTTCTAATACCACACGACAAACGCACTGACACGACTAATCTTTTTCTCCTTAAAACTGGCCTAAGGACGCTTTATGCAAGAAAAATGATTTTAATGTCTTCCTAGGGACACTTTACTGAGCATGTAAACTCCAGTAGTTTACGCACAGACTACTTTAGCTTCTTATCATGCCCCTGCTGCCTAGCAAAACTCATGTGTTCAGCCCCCTGGAGAGCTTTTCCTTGGTTCTTTTAGACCCAATTCTTGTTCACATCAAGAACTCTGTAAATGTCCTCTGACAGCGCAAAATTCTCTCCAGCCCTCTCCCAGTGATGTATTTATCCCTTCTGGAAGCCCTCTCTGCCCTCTCCAAACACAGATAAATTGGCTCTTTTTTTATATAACTTATACCCCCCCCCCGCTCTACATTGTAAGTCTCCCTCATCAAAGTGGCTTACCATATGGTTTGTAATGCCTGGATTTAAATATTTTTTGAGCAAGCAGATTAAAGCTCTATGAGCGAGACAAAAACCCATGTTTGTCTTGTAACCTTTGTACTCCTTGGCATCCAGCACAAAGCCTGGTATCGTAAGAAACTCTCCATACAGTGCTTCTTGAATGGCTAAGGTTGTGCCTACATAAAAGAGGTTTATTCCTTCAGCCATCAATCGTAACATTTTCTTGCGTAATCAACTCTATGTGCCTGCATGCTAGGGTTTGGCTGGGGATGACAAAGATGAGAGCGATGGTTACTAGACCCTCTACAAGCTCCACAACCATAGGTGAAGGACAGCGTACAGTAAATAGCAGCTATACACCACAATATGGAAACCGTGCAATGAATAGAACATACATACACGATATGTTCGGGTACAAGCAATATGATAAAGAAGGGAGACCAACAACAACTGTGAGGGCTTAGGACGCGAATTTCTGGAGAAGATAAATGGCTTGAGCGAAGGAATGTTTAATGCGGCTTAGCAACCGTGACATATTGTGTTGCAAATTTTGGGATATGCTGCATTTTCTACCACACGGAGTGGGTTGAAGGAATTCATCACACACTCAAAGGTTTCCACCCCACCCCCCTGAACATATTAAAAACCACCCTCTCAAAGGATGAATAAGAATCAAGCAGGGGGGTTGGACACAGTGGCTCACTCCTGTAATCCCAGTACTTTGGGAGGCCAAGGTGGGTGGATCGCTTGAGCCCAGGAGTTCGAGAACAGCTTGGGTAACATGGTGAAACCCCATCTCTACAAAAAATACAAAAATTAGCTAGGTGTGGTGGTGCGTGCCTGTAGTTCCAGCTTATGGGGAGGCTGAGGTGGAAGGGCCACTTGAGTCTGGCAGGTGGAGGCTACAGTGAGCCGTGAGCACGTCACTGCATTCCAGCCTGGGTGATAGAGCGAAACCCTGTCTCAGAACAAAACAAATGAAAAAACGAATCAGGTAGGGTAAAAACAGGTGGTAGGGGTAGGAGGAGAGGGCTTTCCAGATAGCAAAGGGCATGAGTAAAGGCACAGAGTGAAAAGCACGGTATATGCCAGGAACTACACATGGTTTGGAGATGCCAGAAGATGAAATTCAAAGAAGGAAGAGGTTAAAAATGAGGCTAGATAAGAGGAGTGGATGTCCAACCACTGAGAGCTTTGAAGGCCACCCTAAGATTATAGTCTGTAGGTGGTGAGGGTTATTTAAGCAGGGAAATGGCATGGTCTGATTTGTTTTATATTATAGAGAGCAGTATGGTGGCTGTGTGGAAGACACATTTGAAGGAAATAACATTGTAGGAAGAGAAACATCATAGAAATGTGTTATGGGAGTTCAGATGAAAGATGATAAAGCCCTGAATTAAGACATTTGGTGACAGAAGAGGAGACGACAGATTTGAGAACTATTTAGAAGGTAAAATCAGCAGGGAGAAGTCAAGGATGACTATGGACTAGTTGTGGAATACCAGGGATGGATAGTGAAGACTATCCCAATATATATAAAGCAATATTGGAGAAAGAAGAGGGTTTAGGAAAGGGGGCAGAAGATGGGGAAAATGATGAGCTCAATTTTGCACCACGACTAAGGCCTGAAGGGACAGCCAGCAGTATGGGTCAAGATATCCAGCATGATGGGTCAAGAATATCCAGCAAGCATCATGAAATAAAAGACAGATTGCGAAGACACATCTAAGACGACACCTAATGAAGTTGAACCACTAACCAGAACGTACTATGGATCACCCGGGATGGAGGAACAGTAATTAGAGTAAGGAGGAGCAATGTGCCAAAAGAAACACTAGAGGATAGAGGACACACAGTTTGCACTGGGGTGAGTAGAGGCAGGAACCAGAGTGTAGCAGGTCCGAATGACATGGAGCGTAACCCAGTGCGGATAGTAAATGCAAAATATACTCTACGGAAGAGCCTCACAGGAAATGAGAAAGAGAAAACATTAGATAAGCAGGCTAGAGCAAAGAATGTGGAATAAAGGAAAGCTTATTGGCCGAAGGGAAAAGAAGCAGTCAAGTAAGGAGAAAAGATGAGCATGGAATGATGGAGATGCTAGAGAATGACGATTCAATATATTAAGTATTATTATTATTAGATAAACTTTTATGAGCATCTCCTTATAGATTCCAGGACTCTCTAAAGTGTACTTAGCATCGTACATTAAGGGTATACAAAATCAGTAAAAGATACTAAGGATAGGGTTTGATTGGTCTATTTCACAGAGACAAGACGTGAAGTTTCAGAGAGTTAATCCAAATTGTACGAGTAATAGTGTCAGAATCAAGAATGAAGCGGTGCAAGGGCTGTGGTTGACGTCCAAAAGATCAGTGCTTTTTAAAAAAATATTTATTTTTTCAGCTCTATGAGGCGATCCCGTGTCTAGAAACCACCCTGGCTTTTAACCATCGAAACATAAGGTAACTCTAGAGATCAAAGGTAGGGAGAATGGCCTTAAACCGGAGTATGGGAACCCCATTTTCTGAAATGGGAGGAAAGGAGGTGAGAATGGTTGTGAACACAGATAACCTTTTAGATTATGCAGAAAGTATTCATAGTAGGAGATCATACCTTTTGGCTTCACTTTTGTTGAGTAAGTACGAGGCAAGGTTATCTGCTAAGAGTAAGACAGGTGAGTATAGAAAAGGCAGCTTTGAGGAGAGTGACAAAGATTCAGACAAACTTTGAGGGAAATAAAACAAGTAGCTGATTAAGGTCAAGAAAAGGAATAATTCAGTGAGCTGAGGGTTAAACTCATGGTGTTGGCAAACTACACAGCTGTGTGATTTTCTACAGTAGCCTTCAGGCCTCTGTATTAGTGGCAGATAAACTATAGCAATGATCCAAGTGTGGACTTTTATATATATATATATGAAGGTAAATGAACAAGTGGGTGTAAGAAAGTAAGTTGGATCCAAGCATCTAGATCAAGTAGAAAAGGAAAGGGTCAAACAGATTAGGAGAAAATGTCCAGGATATCCTGTGGCTATTATAAAGAATTACCAGTGGAGACAGATGTAAATTCAGAGTTTAGAGACCATATTTATATGACTTATGAAGCCACAACTGAAGATAGAGAAGTTGGGCAGTTAGGAATGAGAGTAGTATGTATAGTGGAAATGGATGATAAAAAAAAAAATCACCAAGATTGCTGTGAAATGGAACTTTAGACAAGGAAAAGAAAACAAGCAAAATTTTAAGATTATATGGTGGGGAGGGGAATGGAAGAAAAGAGAAACAGATACATACCTTTAATATTTTATTGTGGCCTCCTTTCACATTGACAAAGAAAGTGTAAAAGACTTTCAGAACAAAATTATGTCTTTTGCACCAACACAGATGCACCTAGGGGCCATCATCCTAAACAAATTAATGCAAGAACAGAAAACCAAATACCCCATGTTCTCACTTCTAAGTGGGAGCTAAATATTGGGTACTCACCAACATAAAGATGGCAAAAAACGAAACTGGAGACTACCTGGGGCAGGGGAGGGGAGAAAGTGGAAGAACTGAAAACTATTGAGTACTATGCACCTGGTACCTGGGTGACAGAATCATTTGTATACCAAGCCTCAGCTCCCACAATATACCCAGCACAAATACCAAATCTACAATAAAATAAAAGTTGAAAAAAAAAAAGACTTTTAAACTACACACATACACAAAAGTAGCTGGAGAATTCATTTACATCCAAGATAAACACAAATTCTGGCAAGATTATAGAGGATCCAAAAGAATGCAGAAGCAAAATGCAATTTCAAATAGCTTTGCAAATAAAATGGAAGGCGCATAGCTTCTTATTAAAACGAGACTTAATACTTTCAGAATTGTACAGAGTAAAATCTTGACTTTAGGACTTAAGAGTGTACTCTGGAACTGATAAGTCTTAATGACTGTATAGAGGGCTCAAAACATGAGTTAGATCACAGTTGCTTTTATAAAAGTGACTTCTGGGTTGAAAATTAGCTACTGTTTAAAAAAAATGGCCATCAGCAGGATAGTTATTAAAGAATTAACTATAAAAGACACCTTTCTTGGATCATTTATTCACCCTTTTAATCATCTAACAAGTATTTATTAGTGTCTAATATGTGCCAGGTCCAAAGGACAGAACGGCAAACAAGAGAGCATGAATGCTACTCTCAAGGAGTTTATAACCTACGGAGGAGATAAACCAGTAATTACAAAACAATGTGACTGTGTTGTTACAGGGGAAGTAGGTGAAGGGTACTATGGCAGTATGTATAGGGACATCTAGTCCAGTCTAGGGGAAGCTTCTTGGATGTTCAAGTTGAGATCTGAAGGCTGAAAGGGGAGGGATATGAGGAAAAGGCCCAGAAAGAGAAAACACACTGTGTGGAAATCTGGAGGCACCACAGCATGGCCAGGTTAGGGAACTAAAAGAAGTTCAGGAAGTCTAAAGAATAAAATGGTGAAAGCCATAGCTGAAGAGAGAAGAGCCAGGGTCCCATCAATAAGGGACCTGATAAGAGCGAGGGTCCCATCCATAATGGACCTGAAAAGCCACGTAAAGGAGTGTGAACTTCATCCTGTGGCGCGGTGAGCAAGATTCAATATGTGACCTCTGATTTCAGATTTCATTTCAAATAAACCTTTCAGTTAATACAACACAGAAAAAATGAGGGGGGAGGGGCACAGGGGGCAATGGTGGTGTTTCCAAGGTAACCACACCTCTCTAGAGAAGTGTTTTTTATTAAATAAATATTCACTACAACTCTACTATGTGCCCGCAACTGATCTAGATGCTGGTGAATACAGGAGAGAACAAGAAAGACAGTGTCTTGGACTTCATGGACAGATAACAAACACATGAAAATACAAATGAACTATAGCAATAAATGCCAAGAAGAAAATAAAACATGGAAATGAGGAAGAAGGCAGCCGAAATGGAAAGCCACTTTGGCTGTGGGCAGGGTGTCAGGTAAAACCTTCCTAAAGTGACATTTTTACTAATGCCGAAATGATGATAAAGTAGCCACATAAATATTTGAACAGAGAACATTCCATGCAAAGGAATCTTTGGGTCTTTCTTCCACATTTGTAAAGAGCAGGTTTAACAATTAATTACTGCATGTGGATGCATGTGTGAAGTAAAAGTCTATGATTACAAGGCATACAAAATTAGAAAGCCACTTCCTTGGTTCAACGTATCAATTATAGCCACGCTAAAAATCTTAGAGGCTGCAATGCAAAGCCAATTTTCTACTGACATTCTTATCTTTATTCTAAGTGGGAAAAAAAAGACTAATTAAATATTGTTATTTTTCTTAAACTGGTACTAGAGTTAAAAACAACCCTGAGCTGTCACCAAGGGCACTGGGTAGTCTTAGAAAGGTTTTAAGCAGAAGAATTACATGTCCAGGTTTTTTAACAATACATTTGAATACTACGCAGTCAATAAAAACAATTATGAAAACTATAGAAAAGGTGGTAAATTTAAAAAATTAAAAAAAAAAAAGATTGCATTAGAGTGGTAGGATCATGGATGGCTTTTCCTTCTTTCTTATCTTCTTAAATATTGTAAAAGTTTTTGAACAGAAAAGGACAATGCTCCGCTCTACGGAGACGAGTATTAGGATGAAGCAATACAAAAATTGAATCAAAGAACAAAAATTTAGTTCACTTTAAGCTCCAAAAGGTAACTGTTTCTGTTACTTGCCGTTTGAGAGAAAGAACAAGTAAAAACAACCAAAAAAAAAAATTCTTCAAATTATTGGAAAGACGAGGGGAAAAAGGTAAATATGTAGTCTGAGCTTCACAAATATTAACAGTTGGCCAACAATTATTTATTGAATGCCTGCACTTGAAAGTGGGGATACAGCTATGAACAAGGCAGGATTTCAAAAAACGAAATCATAAACACATACATAAATAATGCCAGTGCTATGATAAATGCTAGGAAGAAACAATAATTAACAATGGATTACATGGTAAAAGCAAGAGGCTCACTAGACGAAGCTTCTATTGAGCACAGACAATGTCTTATATGTTTGTACGCTCAGAGCTTTATATAACGGTCGATAAATGTTTGTTGACTGTACAAACAAATGAAGGTGACCAATGGAGAAGAAAGGAGGGTCAGACAAACATCCGAAAAAGGTGGGTAAGTAAGCAGAGGATAAAGGATGAGGTGTCAGTGCAAACACGAAACCTCATACTTTTAAGCATACGTATAACCTTATATTGACACTTTGAAGCAGCAAATTTCTCCACACCTGGATCAGGATTTGACATCTAACAGCAAAGCCTACACTGACGTGTCCTCAGTATCCAGCCCTGATTGGCGCGCCGCACACCCGGTGCCCGGAACCACACAGGCTTCCCCAGCCCAGGGTCAGCAGCGCAGCCCGGAAGCTTCGAGGAGCTTCGAGGAGCTCTGAGGACCGCCGCCTTAGGTGGCGGCGCCGGCTCTTAGCGTGGAGGCCGGCGGACCCCTTCCAAAAGTGGACCAAAATTCCAGGGACGGATGCCGGGTGGGGCCGCGGACGGCCGCAGGCCAGCCTCCTGACAGCCGGGGTAGAGGGAACCGGAGGCAGCAAATCGCACACCCTCTTCGTGCTCTGGGTCCCGGAGTAACTGGCGCAGGCCGCTTGAGAGAGAAGTGAGACCCCGCACCAGCCCGCACCGCGGAGGACCCGAGAGGGCGATTCGGGAAAGGGAAGCGGACGGGTGTCGGGGCGGGAGGCAGTGACTCACCTGGGAGGTAATCATGATGCTGGAGTCGATCAGGAAACTCATGGCGAAGTGTAAGGAGTGCTCCTGCCTCCACTTCACACTCCCCGAGGCCACGGCACGCTGGGGCCACAGGCCCCCTTACACAGTCCGTCTTCTCCCTGGTGCCGCAGCCGGGACTGCGGCGCTCCAGCCCGACGCCATCAAGCTGCGCCCCAGCCAGCCAATCAGCGGCTACATCCAGAGCCCCGCCTCGGGCTCGGCGTGGGTGAGGCAGACGCCAGGCTCCAGCCACTGAGGCCCCAGGAGCGGGGCTTGTTAGGGGTGATACTAAAAGCATGCAGTGCAAGGTAACTTTAACATTTCGGAGGCTGAAGGAGGTAGGGCCTGAGACCTAAGTGGCAATTCTGTTTTGTAAAGATCATAAGATAATAGTAATTATAGTAAGTCAGGCATTGTGTCCTAAATGTTATAACTTTTACTTGACTCGGCAAATATGACTGCACAAAGTGAGGAAAGACTGGAAAGTCAGACGAGACGTTAACAAATATAACTAACCAAATACATTTCTGTGACAACAACGAAAAGCACACCGTCTGTAGCAATTTAGTGATAATATTGTACTGCATATCAGTCAGGCCACAGGTGGAGTACTGCACTCCGTGTACCACTCTTTTAAGAGATTTTACAGGCCGGGCGCAGTAGCTCATCTCGGCACTTGGGGGAGGCCGAGGCGGGGGGATCACCTGAGGTCGGAAGTTCGAGACTAACCTGACTAACATGGAGAAACCCCGTCTGTACTAAAAATACAAAATTAGCCGGGAGTGGTGGCGCATGCCTGTAATCCCAGCTACTAGGTTGGCTGAGGCAGGAGAATCGCTTGAGCCCGGGAGGCGGAGGTTGCGGTAAGTCGAGATCGCACCATTGCACTCCAGCCTGGACAACAAGAGCGAAACTCCGTCTCAAAAAAAAAAAAAAAGAAAGAAAAGAAAAGAAAAAAGAGACATATTGGAGCTCGCTCAAATGTGAGCCACCAGATAAGGGCTGGTGGAAGGAGGCGAGGAAAGATGACTCAGAACATGACATCTGTCTTCATGTGAAAGAATGGGTAGAACTGATGTGGCGCTGACAGTTATCTGTAGGGCAAAGGACTGGAAGTTAAATGAAGACAGCTTTTAATTCAAAACAAGGATCAGTTCTTTAAGAGTCTGAAGAAGGGTTATTTTAGGAAGTAGCTCCTTCTGCCCCCTTCCCACCTGTTGCAGTGGATCAAATATACACTGAATCACTACCTCATTCATTGAATACTCATTTCATGAAGGCTTAATGCATTGCTGTGGGGCTTACTCTGCCGCCGCCCTGGGGCCTAGCTAGTCTTTGTAGTCCACATAGTCTCATAGTCCTGCAAACTGGTTCCAGCCCAGGAAATCACCCTGTGTAGGAGTGGCTGCAGTCAAGATCCAGGAAGACAATCCTGAGGGCACCTGACATCCAGCATCTGAGTTCAGACTACTACAGTTTGAATAAGTGACTTGCAGATTCATTACACACAAGAGAACGTGTCTTCCTTTCATTGGATTGAACTCTGTCATACCAAGCAGTCAAAACTACCTGTTAGATGTCCAATCCCTGATCCAGAATTTCAAGGAGCTGTGGAGGCAGCTCTATTATGGGAGTGTCATAACCAGAGAACTTTGTGTCCTGGCTATATCTATTAGGGAAGCAGGTAGATTCCCACGTAACAGCGCCTAACTGACATTCAAGACTGTATATACTGCAGAGTGCTGAGAGAGACGATCAAGGCAAGCAGTTTACCTTGGTGGCTTACTGGGATGCACAGTGGGGATCAGAGTCTCAGTAACCAGGAATAGCAAAGAAAGGTGTGCAGTGCCTGCTGACCTAAGGCCTATGCAAAGCTTTGGGTGACACCATTCAGAATTCTCCCTACTGTACCACTTGTGTCCAGGTAAAGGACAGGCCTAGGTGATTCAAGGGACTGCTTTACCCTCTGATTTTGATTGAGGAATGTCTTTAGAAACCTTCACACTGCATTTAGTATCCAACTGACTCTCCTCTCAAAGCAAGTCTCTACTGCTGATGGTGGACTCTGACACTAAAATGGCTTGTCCTCCCATCTCTACCACTGGTAATATTCTCCCGATCCACTCTAGCTGCTGCCATCCTTTAGAATAGTGAGATCTTCTGGTTCTGCCTCCATGGACAGTAAAACCAAATCTGGGCTCTGAGTCCCCAGTTTGTGCTATTTTTCCAAGAGAGCTTTTCAAAATATGTCATGTTCATAACTAGTAGCCATTGTTTGCCACTCATCCAGAGATTGACAGCCAGTCCCATAGATGTGCTATAGAGTCGATTGACAAGATGATCAGTCTGTGTCCTTTGGACAAGTGTTTGCTCACACCACTTTACCGTCCATTTTCATAGCAACTGCAGTGTTCATACCTACTGTACTCTCACACTTGCCAGCACCATCCACATACTGACAGGTAACTATTTCACCCCCTTCCTCCAAATTAATGCAAAGGACTGGGCCCAGGGGTTGACACTAACACCGGATCCCTGGGAAACATCCTAGTACCTCTTCTCCAGGCACATACATAGCACCTGCCCATGCCTGTGGCTGGATGATCTCTGTTAGGGATTTTCTTTTGAAACTTTTAACTTATTGTGATATAGTTGTAGATTCACATGCAGTTGTAAGTCTGGGATCTTTTGAGACACCAATTCCGTGGCATCCTACTCCAGTTGTCTCCCTTCATGGATAGACATCCTATCTTGTAGTTTTGCCCACTGTGCCAGCTTCACTGAGTCTCAGAACTCCCCTGTGTGACCCACGAAGTCACCAATGTAAGCTGGACAGGAAACCCCAAGTATTCAGAGGAAAAGTGTTTATTTCCCAGTGGTCCCATGGACAGTATCTATACTTGATAACTAGAAATGTATAGGTGCAGTTTTCTCCAAGTGTGGTTCTCTAACGACTTGGGGAGCTTATTTAAAATGTAGATTCATCAGCCCTAATGTAGACCAGTGGACTTGGGATTTCTGAAAGTGACTCCCAGTAGGAATCTGGGAGTCATAATAAATAAAAATTATATACATTTATCCTGCACAAAATGATGTCCTGAAGTATGTATGCATTGTGGAATGGCTAAATCAAGGTAATTAGCATATGTATTGCTTCAGATACTTATTTTTTGTGGTGAGAATACTTAAAATCTACTCCCTTAGAGATTTTCAAAAATGCAATACGTTGCTATTAACTGTAGTCACCATATTGTACAATAGATCTCTTGAACTTACTCCTCTTATCTAACTGAAATTTTGTATCCTTTGACCAACATCTCCCCAACCCCACCTGACCTAGCCCCCCCATCCCCAGCCCCTGGTAATCACCACTCTACTCTCTGCTTTCGTTCATTCAATTTTTTTTTTTAGAAGGAATCTGCATTTTTAACAGCTTCCCAGGAGATTCTTATGCACACTGACTGGGTACTGGTTGTGAGACTCTGCTCCCCACCTAAAAACTTCCCTAGAGTGAGTTAGCGCCTTCACACTAGGAAAATGCCAGCTCCGATTTGCCTACAGAAAGGGGACTAAGAGCCAGTGCTAGCTTTGCTCTTTGCTTTTTTCCACTCCCGCCCCCCTTTCTCTAGATACGCTCACTGCATAGCCTCAGGAAGCCTAAGAATCTTTTCCAACCACTTGTGCTTTGGCTCAAGAATTCCCCTTCATCTTCCTTGAGTCTACTTTGAACCTCTTCCCCAGTTGGTGCTCGCTTTTCCAGACCTTCTTGGAGGTGCATTCCAGTCCTTTCCTCTTATACAATCTCATTTTGGATATATTGACCTTGGTGCTGACCTGGTATGCACCACCCTGTCCAGGGCCTTGATTGGTTCATATGAGTTAGAGTTAACTCTGTATCAAGTGCTTGGTTGTTCTTGAGGCTGTGTTCCTGAGGAATAAAGAAGATTAAATAGTTGTGTGGTTTTATGCAAGTCACTAAACTCTCTGTACTTCAGTTTCCTCATCTAAAAAATAGAGATAGTAATAGTATCTTTTCTCATAAGGCTATTATGAAGATTAAGTAATATATATAAATCCCTCTGGAAAATAAGCACTTTATAGTAAGTATGCAATAATTTTTACCCATTATTATTATTATGAGTATACGTTCAGTTTTCCTTCATTGTTAATTAGTTTCAATGTATATTTATTTATTAATATTTATACATGTATATTTAAAAGTTTTGGTTGTCAGTAAGTTCATATTCTTATTGTATGAACTGTTCCAAACTTCTGGTCCCCTGCCAGCTGTGCTCAGGCAGAGCAGAAAGCTCTCCCTACTGTCCCACCAATTCTTGCTCCAGGACTAACCTCTTCTTGGGATGACTACCAGCAGGGACATTCGCTTATTTTAAAGAAGTCCCCACCTTTACCACTGGATTGAGATTTGCCACCATGACGTTAAGACAGTTGCAAAGGAGTACAACACTGGCATATTTCCAAAGTCTGGGATATTCATTCTTTTTTTGTTGTTGTTGTTGAAATGTGATGCATACCCACACCAATGCACATATACCTTTGGATTTTCCCAAAATTGGATCACAAGGAGTCCATAGCACTCCTTGTGATCCAACATTGAGAAAACGGATCCTCTTTGTGTACCCCCAAAATGCATATGTTGAAGCCCTAGTTCCCGATGTGATAGAATTTGGAGGAGGGGTCTTTGGGAGGTGATTAGGTTTAGACGAGGTCATGAGAGTGAAGCCCCATGATGGGATTTGTGCCCTTCCAAGGAGATGAAGGAACCAGCACGCTCTCTTTCTAACAGTTGAGTATCTGGTGAGAAGGCAGCTGTCTGTGAACCAGAAGGAGGGCCCTCACTAAGAAGTGACCAGGCTGGCACCCTAATCTTGGACTTCTGGCATCCGGAACTGTGAGAAATAAATGTTTGTTAAATATATACACCTACTATGCACCCACAAAACTTAAGAATAAAAAAATTTTAAAAGTTTATTATTGAAGCCACCCAATGTATGGTATCTTGTTATAGTAGCTTGAACTAAGACAAGGAGCATGCTATGTTGTTATACAGTTTTCATTATACTTCATTTTAGAAATATATTATGGGACTGGGCATGGTGGCTTATGCCTGTAGTCCCAGCACTTTGGGAGGTCAAGGTGGGCGGATCACTTGAGGTCAGGAGTTTGAGACCATCCTGGCCAACATTGTGAAACCCCGTCTCTACTAAAAGTACAAAAATTAGCTGGGCATGGTGCAACATGCCTGTAATCCCACCTACTCGGGAAGCTGAGGCAGGAGAATCACTTGAACCTGGGAGGTGGAGGTTGCAGTGAGCCGAGATTGCACCACTGCACTCCAACCTGGGTGACAGAGCAAGACTTTGTCTCCAAAAAAAAAAAAAACAACAACAACAACAAAAAAGAAATATATTATAGGCCAGGCATGGTGGCTAAAACTTGTAATCCCAGCACTTTGGGAGGCCAAAGTGAGAGGATCACTTGAGCCCAGGAGTTTGAGACCAACCTGGGTAACATTGGGAGATCCTGTCTCTATAAAAATATATATATATATATTAGCCAGACATGGTGGCGCACACCTGTAATCCCAGCTACTCTGGAGGCTGAAGTGGGAGGATTGCTTGAGCCTAGGAGGTTGAAGCTATAGTAATCTGTGATTGCACCACTGCATTCCAGCCTGGGAGACAGAGTGAGACCCTGTCTCAAAAAGTGTATATTATTAATATTTTCTCATGCGAAAGAATTTATAACATTTTTATTGACTCAATAACATTCCATCATATGGTTATGTCATGAGTAACTTAACCAATCTACCTTTTGGATTTTTTTTTTTTTTTT
>NW_016803318.1:464695-466847 GCF_001698545.2 Rhinopithecus bieti
TTTATAACATTTTATTGACTCAATAACATTCCATCATATGGTTATGTTATGAGTAACTTAACCAATCTACCTTTTGGATTTTTTTTATTTTTTTTGGTGTTGTTTACTATAATAAAATAATATGATGGTGAAGAATTTGGCCCACAAGAAACACTTATTCAAGCTTCCAATTTTCCCTGGTCAAGGGAAGGTCACTGTGTCTATGTCCCAGCAAATTCTGAGGACATACATCAAGCTCCTGCAAGCTTGGCTACTGTGGCAGCCAGAGGTGAACCTGTGAACTTCTGCAGACGAATAGGCTGCTAATGACTAGTGAGAAAGAGGTCAGGCCTCCCTCCCAGCAAGTACTTTCCAGAAAGTCTCAGAGGTTTTCCTTGAGCCCCTCACTTAGAGGGGAGTGAGGGAAGGGGATGAGAAACACCACAGCTCTTTCTTCTAGTCTGACAACTCTCTTCAAAGACTGCTCCTATCGGTTAACCCTTAACTTTCTCTTAAATAACCCAGAGGTGGATTGTGAGTTAGGAGTTGCAAGACCATTTGGGGCTACCTCTTTTTTTAAGGAATTCTAGATTGTGCTTTGTACCACTTTTAGAAAGTGTAGACATTGAGCATTTATTGCCCTTCGTTATGTAACCTTACTGAAACTCCAAGACAGGAAATATTTTGTTTAACATTTCATTACATATCCATTAAATCAGACTTGTAAATTACATTCAGGTCCTCTTTATTTTGTCTTCTATCAATTCATCAAAGACTGAAGTCTTTTATTGCTACTATTTTCTGTCCATATCTCCATGTATTTCTGAGAGCTTCATGCAGTCCAGTGGCTTATTTTCAGTGCAAAATGATTCATAGTATATCTTTGTTGCATATTATATTTTATATGAATAAAGATCAATATTTTGGTTTGGTTTAGTGATTCTGCTCTCGTATTTTGTGTGTTTGGTCTTTCTTTTGCTTTTTTCCTGTTGTGTTTTCTTCTTTTGCTCTATGGACTGTGTAGTCCTTGTTTCTTGTTTTGTTTCCTAGTAATCTGGAAGGCATGCAGTTTGTTTTAAAATAACACATGCAACTTTATATTTTTCTTATTACTAACACAGAGAATAAAATAGTATCTTTGTAAGTTGAGAATACCAGGACACTTCTACTTTCTCACATTTCTCCTTCTTTGTTACTCCCTACACCCCACACAATACCCAAATTTATGTTGGTGTATGCTGGGATTTTAAACCTTACTTTAAAAATATATTTTTGTTAAGGATTATTTATGATATTTGTATTCTGTTTTGTAACTATACTTCAAATAGTTACATTTAATTCATTTCATGCTTAAATGTCTTCAGTATTCATCATCAGCCTCTTTCATACTTTACCTTCTTGATTTCTTTCTTTCTTTTTCTGAGACAGCATCTCCCTTTGTTGTTCAGGCTGGAGTGCAGTGGCATAATCACAGCTCACTGTAGTTCCTGCGCTCAAGTGATCCTCCCACCTCAGCTTCTCAAGTAGCTGGGACTATAGGTGTGTGCCACCATGCCTGGCTAATTTTTAAATTTTTGTAGAGACACGGTCTTACAACGTGCCCAGGCTAATCTCAAACTCCTGGGCTCAAGCGGTCTTCCCACCTCTGCCTCCCAAAATGTTGGGATTACAGGTATGAGCCTCTATGCCCGGTCTTGAATTCTTTTAAACAATATTTCTCTTGGGCGGGCACGGTGGCTAATGCCTATAATCCCAGCACTTTGGGAGGCTGAGGCGGGTGGATCACCTGAGGTCAGGAGTTCGAGACCAGCCTGGCCAACATGGTGAAACCTTGTCTCTACTAATAATCCAAAAATTAGCCAGGTGTGGTGGCGCACGCGTCTAATCCCAGCTACTCGTGAGGCTGAGGCACAAGAATCGCTTGAACCCAGGAGGTGGTGGTTGAATGAGCCAAGGTCGCACCATTGCACTCCAGCCCGGGCAACGAGAGTGAAACTCCATCTCAAAAAAACAAAAAACAAAACAAAACAAAACAACAACAACAAAAACAAAAAATATATTTCTCTTTTGGCTTGAGTGGGTTATGAAATAAATTTTTCTTTAAAGAAGGGTTTGCAGGTATTTTGAGCTTTTGCATAATTGAGACTGCCTTTCTTTTTTTTTTTTTTTTTTT
>NW_016803318.1:470103-471957 GCF_001698545.2 Rhinopithecus bieti
TTCACAATTATTTACTAGAACGTGTAAAACTAAAACAGGTAGAAGGTGGAGTAAGATGGTAGAATAGAATTCTCCAGCAATGGTCTCCCCGAAGGAACATCAAATGGAACAACTATCTATGCAAGAAAACACTTTTACAAGAGCTAACCAGGTGAGAGATTATAGCACCTGCTTTTAACATGATAATAAGAAAAGATGATTGAAGAAAGGAGGAAGGACAGTCTTGCATTGCCTATGACACCTCTCCCCAACTACAGGAAAGCATCTCCGAGAGAGAATCTAATGGCTTGGGGACAAGGAGGAAAGTGTAGGACTTTATATTGAAACTTAGTACCAGTCTTGCCATAGTGACACATGGCACTGGACAGAATCCCACAGCACTTGATTCCAGGCTGGTGCCCACAAAAGAAGCATTTAGACCCACCCTGGGCCACAAGGGAATCAGCTGCCCCAGCAGGAAGAACCCACCAAAGTTCTGGCTGGCTTTATCACTGGAAATTTCTTGGGCTTCAAATACATTTCAGTGGCAGGCAGGCTGTAGTGACAGCAGTCCTTGGGCAAGCCCTGATGCTGCATAGATCTGGAAGACCCGGGACTTGAGGTGTGAGCCAGTATGACGACAGCAGCTGCAGCAGCTCTGGGAATGCCTATATCACCCCTCCCCACACTCCAGGCAGTGCAGCCTGAAGACAGATTCTTTTGCTTGGGGAAAGAAAAGGAAGTAAGCTAGGGGCTTTACCTGGGAATGCAGAGAATAATCCACGATCTCCCCAAGTCCATAGGGCTGGGGACCTAGGAATCTGTAAGAATTGCAGTGTGCTTGGGCCTAGGGTGCCCTGTAGTACAAACATGGCTGCAGTGATCACTGGCTTAGGGAACTCATCAGCCTACTTTGAATCATGGAAGGTCCTCTGAAGGGCAGGTACAAACAAGACCTGACTTCAAAGGCTGGAATAAATATCTTATCCTTCAATGCCCGGATATTGACAAACATCAACAGTATCAATAACATTGAAGTCAATATGACTTCAACAAATGGACCAAGTAAGGCACCCAGTGACCAAACCTGGAGAGATGGAGATGTGTAACCTCTCAGGGAATTCAGAATAGCTATTTTGAGAAAGCTCAATGAACTTCAAGAAAGCACAGAGAAACAATTCAGAAATATATCAGACATTTAACAAGGATACTGAAGTAATGGAAAAAAATCAAACAAATCCTGGAGCTGGAAAATGCATTAGTGGCTCTCAGTAGAATTGATCAAGCAGAAGAAAGAATTAGAAGCCCTCATCTGAGGATAATGTGTGGTCATGGCCTCTTTAGTCAGGTCAGTTTTGTAATCTGTTTTTTTTCTTTTCCTCCAGCATCTGTTTTCTCTGACACTCAGCTTTCCTGAAAAGTGTTTAGTGTTTCTAACTCATCCAAGTTTTCCAGCTGTATTTTCTTTCTCATCTGCTGCAGTTTTCATCTTTAAACTAGCTAGATCTGTAGATGAAAGAAACAATGAGATAACTTCCAAATTGAGTTAGATCAGTGTAACCAACAGAAAATGATAAGATTAGATAAACACAGGAGACCTGAGCCAATGGAATATAACTTAACAGTTAAAAAACTCAATAATATCTATAAGGCATACATTATGACAGGGAATGTCGTTATGATATTACAATTGTTCATCTCTCTAAGATCTCTCGGATCAGAAGGTCACCTTTCTCCAGTTTTTTTCATAATTGTATCAGACTGAGGCACTGAATTCTAGGACACCTCTATATTTTTCTTGAATTATAGATTACTTGTCTTCCTTTAAGTCTTTTTTAGAAATTTACTTATCCAATAGTCAAAGAGGATTCTTCT